>NC_056739.1:641136947-641436947 GCF_019279795.1 Protopterus annectens | reverse complement strand
GCTGGCATGAATTACACCCACAGAACTGTGAACCACAGTCAGCATTTTGTGGACCCCAGGACAGGTGCCCATACCAACACTGTTGAGGCCATGTGGGCTTGTTGCAATAAACAGTTCTAGGTGATAAATGGGGCTATGAGGCACATGGTGGAGAGTCACTTGGATGAGTTTATGTGGTGTGAAAAATATGGCAAACAGGATGAAGATCTGTTCCTGTGCCTGCTCAGACATAGGTTCATAGGTTCATAGGTTCATACTAGGCTATCTGCCCGAGGGCATTTACAAGCCTAGCCCATAGTTTTGTGGCTTACGCCACCCCTTTAGTATGGGGAACTATACCCATTATTTTGCTGTGCCTCTGTTGAGCAGTGACACTGAGGTAATCCCTGGGGTATATCTGCGATCTCCCATCCATTGGTCAAGATTTCTCTTGAACAAGGCCAGCGAGGTGCTCTGCCTCACATATACCGGGATTTTATTCCACAGCATAGGGAGTCTTTGGGTGATGAATCTATCCCTCCAGCACGTCCTATTAATAGCCGTGTCGAGGTTTAAGTCTCCCGCCTTGTGGCTCTGACGGATCTAGATTTTTGAGGTGAAGCATATTCATCAAATCTGGGTTTGACATGGCCTTGTATGTTAGGCAAAGGTCACCTCTGAGCAAGCGTGCGACTGAATAGAGCTGGAGTTCTTTCAGTCGGGCAGCATAGGACAGATGTTTGGGACCCTTTATCCTTTTGGTGAGGAACTTTTGTGGCCTCTCCAGCTGCTGCAAGTGTCGGGTCAGATACATTCCGAATGGGGCATTGTACTCAATCATTGGTCTGATGAGTGATGAGTATAGGGAGACTATGACCTCCCTTGATCTAGATGAGAATCCCTTCATGATAAGGTGGGCAATGTAGAAGGTCTTCCTAACTACTTTAGCTACATGAGTGTCGAATGACAGACTACTATCAACCTGGGTCCCCAGGTCCCTGATAACTTCTTCTGTACTCAGTGGATTGCCACCTATTTGGTAGCTAGGGGTAACCTTGTTTTTCCCGAAGGGTATGACTATGCATTTTTTGGCATCAAGGATTTTCAGGACACGCATCAGCATTAACTGAAGTAAACACATGATTTTTAACCGTGATTTTGTGAGTACAGTTCTGCAATATTTTGTCAAAATTTTGTAATGCTGTTGAATGATTTTTGTGAATAATTTTTTGTAATATTTGTGTTGTTTAATGCTTTCCATAATAAAACCGATGATTTTTTTTTATGTACACGAATGCTGCCTTTATCCATAGCATATTTAGTCAATATAGTTCTGCAATAGTTATTGTAACATGGCACTGATTTTTTACTTATGCGGGTGTTGTCTGGCCATCATTATTCCTGACAGTATTGAAATATTTGCTTAATGCAGAAAACTAATGTTTTTTTTACTTGTTTAGTCATCAATATTCATCATAGTAGTGAAATATTTGTTTAATGATTCAAAGATGGCCACCGTTCTTTAAACACTGCAAAACTACAGCTCTCCAGATATCAGAAACAAAAATCAACCCTGTGGATATATCACAAGATTTTATATGCTAATTGGCAGCAATAACTAAAGTACTAAGATCTATCTTTGCTTCTGAGAAGGAAAAATAGAGAAAAAATATTTTGTAGCAGCAGGATTGGAATTGATGGTCAGCCTGACTCTGAACAGAGCAACAAACAAAGGAAATACTTATCTCTCAGCTGAAACCTTACTTCTGGTATAAATACATTTACAGTGTATCAAAATGTCAAAAGAAGACAAAACTATGGAAATCACAACTTCTAAAACTAAATTATCAGCCTTGCAATCTCTGGAAAAAGAAGCTATTTTTAAAAGGCAGGAAACAGTTACACAAAGGGAGACTGCTAAAACAGGAATAACAAACAAACCAGACCAACCGGTCAGCATGGAGGAAATTAAATCAGCATTGTTACCTATTCAAGAAGCCTTAAAAGACTTATCAACTCAAATGATTATGTTTAGTGCCACATGTAATCAAATTTTGGAAAGGATGGATAAATCAGAAACCAGAATAGCTGAAAGTGAAGATAAAATAATGATGCTTACGAAGAAAACAGACTCTCATTATGCAGACATTCAAACCATGCAAAATAAAATTTTAGACCTGGAAGCAAGATCCAGACGGAATAATATAATAATTAGAGGAATCCCAGAAACAATTCAATACAATGATCTGAATGCTACCATAATGCAAATACTTGAAACACTGTTCAAGGACTCTGAGAGTGTTAAACAGATTGTTATAGAAAGAGCACATAGAGCTATCAGAGAATCATTTGCTTCAAATGCACCTAGACCAGTTTATATCAAAATACTGAATTACCAAGATGAAAGCAAAATACTGCTAACTATTAAAAAGAATGGTGGATTTATCATGTGGCAGAATAACAAAATTTCTATGACACAGGATTTACCAATACAAATAAGGCAATCCAGGCAAATGCTAGCTCCATACTGCAAGTTTTTGATTGAAAAAAACATCAGATTTCAAATGAAATATCCCAATACTTTAATTTTCACAGTGGATGGTATTAAATATTCAATAAACACTAAAAAAGAAGCAAAACCTACCTTTTTGAAGCTTTTCAAAGCACTGCCACCTTCAGAAGTTTGATCAAAGCATCCAGGCTTTCTTTCAGTTTCAGACAGACTGGGACTCCATAATTACGACAATCCAAGGCTTTATAACTCTTTGTTTATTCTTTTCTTTTTACCAGGCCCTGGGAAACTCTTGATTACATCCTTATCTCGAAGTTCCAGCGTGTCCACGAGGCTTTTCCGAAGATTTATGGCTTCAGCGAGTCTAAACAAGCCACGAGGTAACAGGAAGTCCTTTGGAGGAAGCAGGGGGACTGATTTCAACGTAGCACAGCCAGGAGGTCCATCCGTGAAATGGTTCCCTCGTCGCGAATTCGAAATGAAGACAACAAGCTCATCAAGAAGGAAGGACTATAGGGAAGCTGTAGAAACTGTTTAGACTTAAAAACAAAGCTTCCTGGACTTATTTGGAGGGTAAATGGCTTCAGTGTGGTATAAGGAAATGTACAGCTGTACAGGTAGGAAACATTATTGTAATGAGCTGGGTAAAATAGAAGGGTATTGCTTTGTATAGTGATAGAATTTGGTAATTATGTCTCTGTTTCTTTTCTTTCTTAGATAGTTTTTTTTCACTTTTAATTAGGAAAATGTATGTGTATGCTCTGTTTAATAGAATAACAGGAGGGTGTTAGTATAATAAATGTTATGAAAGAATGTGAACTTGAAATGTTTAAAATGTCACATTTAGCTTTTCCTTCTCTTTTGTACTTTTAAATGTATTGTATAGGGATACAATTATTTAGTCAAATGCTTTGCGTAGTACAGTTTTTATTGTTACTTATAATATTTTTCAAGTTTTAGCAGACTGTTACCTTTGGAGGAGGGCAACTACCCAAAACAGTTTGAATATTTAAACAAAAATAACCTTAGGACTGTCTTGAAATGTTTAACAACTGTTTGCTTTCTCTGAGAATTAATAATTAATATTGTATATGACAAGAAGTTAAAATGTATTATTGTCATTGATGATTATTAATATTGTGAGCTATTACTTAAACTGGATTTTCATACAATAATTAGTAAATGTGTTTGACTGTATTAAAATATGTCCAGAGCTGTAGTTAGGTAGTTAGTAATGTTTATTAGGGAATGTTTGGATTAAGCTTTGTAGATTTAGAGATAGTGGTTGTAGGTTTTTTGCATAAAGTTTTTGTGTTAATTTGTAGAGTTAGGAATTTAGATAACCAGGGATATTCAAAGGATGTGAAAAACCTATGTACATCCTGGTCCAGAGGAATAGTGGATAAGCACTGGGTAGGGATGGGATGTCAGATTTGCTTCCAAATAATCTATGATATGTTAATATACTGTAATCTAAAGTTGTCTTTCAATAATAGGAATAGGAATACATTTTTGAAAAGCTTCAGATGTGGATAATAGAATCTTGGAATGTTAAAGGACTCCAGAACATGAAAAAAAGGAAGCTATTTTTACACTTGTTTTTCCAATCAAAAGCAGACTTTATTTCATTACAGGAAACTCATTTGACTAATGATCAGTGGGATATACTGAAGAATAAGAAATGGATTAGGGAGATAGTGGCGGCGGAAGGGACAACGAACAGTGCAGGGGTGGCAATTATAATTAAAAACCGATACCAAGAAAAAATCTTAGATGTCAAATTAGATAAAGAGGGACGGTGGTGTTTAGTGGTTCTGATATCCAGGTTTTATGATAAACCCATATTACTCATGAATATATACGCCCCCTCCACTAATCAGCACCATTTTATAACTTCACTTTACTCCATTTTACAACAATATAACAACTGTTATATATTAATGGGAGGAGATTGGAATTCTTATCAAGATCCCAAGCTGGACAAATTCGGTTCATGTAAAGCTTTTAATAAACAGGCAATGATAGCATTGAAGGAATTCAAAACTGATTTTAAACTATATGACCCATTTACACATACACATACACAAATGAATGCAGAGAATTTTACTTTTTACTCAAGCTGCCATAAAATGTGGTTGAGAATTGACTTTTTTTTGATTTCAGAAGTATTGATATCTGCCGACCCATATGTTTCCACCCAAGCTCGACAATTATTGGACCACTCAAAGATCACATTAACACTAAACAATAATAATATGAGTAATAGGAGACTTTGAGGATACAATTGGTCTCTAAATCCATATTTACTGAGGAAAGAGGACATATTGAAAGAAGTTAAAGAGACACTTAAACAATTACTTCATAACCTCCTTAAAAACAGACACCCTGTTGATATAGAATGGGCTACAACTAAAGCCCAAATAAGAGGGATTTTTCTTCAGAAAGCTACTTACTATAAAAAAATACAAAATAAGGAACTACAAGAAATGGAAACCAAAATTAAGTTACTAGATCAGGAGTTAATGAGGACCTACAATAAACAAACAGAAATAGATTTATTAAAATGTCAAAAAGAATTGTTTTTACTACATAATAGTAAACTGTCATTCTATGAACAGAGAAATTTAGTGAAATACGCAAATCATATTCAGACTCCCTCAAAAGCATTAGCACGTATTATTAACCAAGTGAAATCAACATTATTAATATCAGAAATAAACTATAATAATAGGACATATACTAACAAGGCAGATATTATGAATACTTTTGAAACAATATTTAATCAGGTATATGGTGATCAGCAGACACTTTTACCAGATAAAGTTAGGAAAGATTTCTTGCAGAAAATCACATTCCCGAGTATTGATAATGAGTCCCATAGGGATTTAATTAAACCAATTTCAGTGGAGGAGGTATCAGAGATAATTAAGAAGCTGAAACCACATAAATCTCCAGGCCCGGATGGATTGACCTCTGAATTTTACAAAACTTTTAATGAGATTCTGAGTAAAATACTTTCACAGACATTTAATTATATAATTCAAAATAAAATTAATGATCCCCACTTTAATGCTTCTAAGACAATTTTGATACCGAAAGAAAAAAGTGACTCTAAAAACCCAGATAACTACAGACCCATTTCACTCTTGAACATAGACATGAAAATTATGACATCCATCCTGGCAAATAGACTGAAAAAGGTCACAAATTTAATAATATCAGAGGAACAAGTGGGGTTTATGGATGGGAGACAGACCACGGATAATACATTAACACTTCATACATTAATTTCATACGCTAAGCACAAAAATTTCAATATTTATGCACTTATAATTGACGCACAGAAAGCATTTGACAGAGTTAACTTGGTATACCTATTTGATATGTTATCATACTTTAATATACCTTTGGATTTCATTTTAACATTACGGAAAATATATAATAATGGATATACAAATGTATTTATCAATCAAGAATGCTCTAAAAGAATACAAATTAAAAATGGTACCCGACAAGGGTGCCCATTATCTCCTATTTTATTTAATCTTTATTTGGAACCATTATTTTTACACATTAAACAAAATGTTTTTTACAATCCTCCAAAACTATATGGTATGAAAATAAATATGGCAGCGTTCGCAGATGATTTAAATATATACTGTACCACACCAGTGTCAGATACCGAGAAAATATTAAAAGCAATAGAAGACTTTGAGAAAATATCTAATTATAAACTGAATTTTAAGAAATCCAAAATATTCCCATTAAGGACACCTACACCTTTTTCATTGCTACCATTGATAGGACAGGTAATGACGGAAGAAATAACAAAATATCTGGGTATTGTATTTTCAACTGATAATAGAGATTTTTTTATAAACAATGTTAAGTCAACTTGAGATCAAATAACATTGGACTTGAAAAGATGGAGTAAACTGAAACTACCAATGATGGCAAGAACTGCAATTATCAAAATGAATGTTCTTCCCAGAATACTATATATACTTAGAGCTACACAACTTAGAATCATGAGGAAATTTTTTAGACAGCTTCATATAGGACTAGGGAAATTTCTCGGGGAACCTAGGAAAACGAGGATAACATATGAGAAACTGATGGCTCCAAAGAATAGGGGAGGTTTAGACTTACCGGATTTTGAAACTTATCACTTGGTAATTAATGCCAACAGAATTTTAAGGGCGATTCACTTTGATAGAGGCAGTCTGAAATGGGCGCCCAAATGGCTGGTCTTAACCTATAGACACGTAACTAGAGTGGGAATTAACTGTAAAGCTCTACCCTTTCTGAATAGAGGAACACTCAGTAAATATGACTTAATGGAACATATTAAAAGTTATGTAACTTCAATTCAAAGTCTTTTTACTTCATTAAACCTACTAAAATATATGATGGTGTTTCAACCATTCCACAAGAACCCAAATTTAGTGATTGGGAATAAATTGATAGACCTGCAGAAATTCCCTCTAATAAAGGATTTAATCATATTGGACTTCTACCCTTTCCTTGGGGTATCAGTTCACGATATTTTAAAAGAGAAAGATCTTCCTATTTCCTATCTAATTATCATGAGACAACTAAAAGATCTGGCTATAAATTATTTTAATAACTTTGATTTTAAAGAAGAGGAATTAAATATATGTTGTAATCTATGGGAAGCTCTGATACAGGATAAAAATTATATAATTATCTCATATAAACTGATAAAAGAGATGAAATATAATAAACATATTCTCTTATCGAATTACTGGAGGGAAAAATTAATATTAGTTGACGACAGCAAGATCTTGGAAGCATTTAATCTAACATTAAAGTCAGTGTCCCTCCAAAAATTACTATTCACACAATTGATGATATTTAACAATGTCTACTATACCCATCTTACTCTTCATAAATTTGACTCAAAGAACTCGCCTAAATGCTCATATTGCACAGACCAGACAGCTGACCTGTTTCACATGTTTTGGAGTTGCAAATGCATTTTTAAACTTTGAAATTCGTTAAAACTTCAACTACAGAAAATGGGATACCAACATTCAACACTGTCTTGGGAATTCATGATCCTACATATTCCTCCAGACAACTTAGATAAATCAAAAAGGATCATAATCATGAATATCTGTTTATTAATGAAATTATACATAGCTTCAAATTGGTTGAACCCGACTCAGACATCTTGGGAAAATTTTAGAACATTAGCAATAAGACACATATTAGCACATAAATTGTTAATCAATGACTATAAGAAAAGCATAAATAATAGAAAAATATGGGAGCAAATCTTCAATATTGTGTTGGCCTAGGGGTTCTTGTCCACTATTACTCAGGACATATATTTATAAGACAGATCCAATCTTAGATTAGAAACAGGTTGTAACAATAATACAGACTGTTGACTTTTTCATGTGGTATTTCCTTTTAATAATTTGTATTAATGTATAATGTTTATGTAACTTTTGGAAGCAATCATGTATATATTGTATATACTTATAGTGTGTAGTTATGTAATTGAAAAATAATAAAAGACATTATTGGAAAAAAAAGAAATATTTGTTTAATGCACAACACCGATGATTATTTTACTCCTCTGGCCATCAATATTCATGACAGTAGTGCAATATTTATTTTATGAATAAAATCAATGTTTTTTTTACTTGTCTGGCCATCAATATTCATGACAGTAGTGCAATATTTGTTTTATGCAGAAAACTGATGTTTTATTTTTACTTACGCGGGAGCTGTTCACAATATTCATTACACACACATATATATATATATATATATATATATATATATATATATATATATATATATATATACAATGTAGTTCTGCAATAGTTTTTGTAATGTGGGACTGATTTTGTAACTTATGTGGGTGTTGTGTGGCCATCAATATTCATGACAGTATTTTTGGCACATATGTGAATATTCATACAGCTGCTTCAGGGAGGCGTGGTTGGGGCGGGATTTGCTACTGCACATCCTGCGAGGTACTACACTAATATTACGCCCAGGATGCAATCCTTTGTACATCAGCACTGATATGCAAACATATACTGCTGAACTTCAAGTGGCAGATTGATAAAATATATGTTCCTAATGGTGCCAGAAGTTGTAGATACAGCTCAAGTAAGAGAAAAATTCTTTCAATATTACGAAAGGAGGAATAAGTGGTTAGATGAGTAGAGACCAGAGAGTAGAAGATGAAGTTATTGTAAGTCTAGTAGGATTAGGGGATTGAATTTAGGGCAAAAAGTGGACATGAGAGGAAGAGAGGAGGATAGATGAGAGGAAGGACTAGGGGGACTGGGAACCTGGCATATTAACTCCAAAGTGAGACACTTAAAAGACCTAGTGGCAAAATGTAAAACAGTGCTGTGGTCCACATTAGCCTAGTTAGTTAGATGTAGCATAGTGACCCATAATGAGGACACTTGGGCCTAGTTAGTTAGATGTAGCATAGTGACCCATGATGAGGACACTTGGGCCTAGTTAGTTAGATGTAGCATAGTGACCCATGATGAGGACACTTTGACCTAGTTAGTTAGATGTAGCATAGTGACCCATGATGAGGACACTTTGACCTAGTTAGTTAGATGTAGCATAGTGACCCATGATGAGGACACTTGGGCCTAGTTAGTTAGATGTAGCATAGTGACCCATGATGAGGACACTTGGGCCTAGTTAGTTAGATGTAGCATAGTGACCTATGATGAGGACACTTGGGCCTAGTTAGTTAGATGTAGCATAGTGACCCATGATGAGGACACTTTGGCCTAGTTAGTTAGATGTAGCATAGTGACCCATGATGAGGACACTTGGGCCTAGTTAGTTAGATGCAGCATAGTGACCCATGATGAGGACACTTTGGCCTAGTTAGTTAGATGTAGCATAGTGACCCATGATGAGGACACTTGGGCCTAGTTAGTTAGATGTAGCATAGTGACCCATGATGATGAGGACACTTGGGCCTAGTTAGTTAGATGTAGCATAGTGACCTATGATGAGAGCACTTGGATTTCTCTCACACTTTGTTTACATAATAAAGGACAAGCTGGAGTCAGAGACAATCAGCAGAAGACTGAGATGTAGCATTTTCCTTATATTTCTTCAGTTTGTATATAAAGCTTCAAATTAATGCCATTATTCATATATTAATGGGCATAATATTAGACTAGTACCTAGCAGGATGTGCAGTAGCAAGTCCTGCCCCAACCATGCCTCCAGCCCGGCAATGGGGCAGCTGCATTAATATTCATTTCCGTGCCGAAAGTAATGTGATGAATATTGATGGCTATATCTAACTTTGGCATGCAAAAGTCAATGATCAGTTAGTGCTAAATGCCATGGTTATTAAGCAGTTGGTCATAATATAGACTAGTACCTTGCAGGATGCACAGTAGCAAATTCCGCCTCAACCACGCCTCCAGCCCGGCAATAGGGCAGCTGCATGAATATTAATTTCTGTGCTGAAAGTAATGTAATGAATATTTATGGCCATATCAACTTCACCATGCAAAACTCAATGATCAGTTAGTAGTAAGTGCCATGGTTATTAAGCCTTGACCTTCCAAACATGAGCTAAGCCTTGAGGACAATTTATGTAGTCATTTAGTTTCATCATACTTAAGAATTGAAATTGTGGGTTGTATTCCCTTCCTTCCATGGAGACAAATGTTTAATAAGTTGCTGTATTTGTTTACCATTTTTCTTGTTCAGTGTCTCCAAATGACTTATTGACACTTTGCCATCCCATGCACCTTCATGATTTATGACAGCAGTATGGCTTGTGCACGCAGAACTGTGTACAATCCTCCAATTTTCAAACTATTTTTCTGAACAGTTGCTGGCATTAGTCTCTTGAAATGGTTAGGTTTAACTCACTCACATGATTCTTTCTGAATGGAAAAGAGCAGTTGCATGCAGTCATTGAAATTAGTATGAAAGGAAGAAAAAGGTGCCTCCCCTAATTATCACAATCCATTTTTCTATTTGGGGTTGGAATGTCATGCCAATTGTCAT
Source organism: Protopterus annectens (assembly GCF_019279795.1). Classification (NCBI taxonomy): domain Eukaryota; kingdom Metazoa; phylum Chordata; order Ceratodontiformes; family Protopteridae; genus Protopterus; species Protopterus annectens. Next base: position 641,426,416 of record NC_056739.1, on the reverse strand, counting down.
GACCTCTGTTGATTCAGAGATGTCCTTTTGTTTCCATAGTTTGCATCCAACCCCATCTGAAGCACTTCATTTCCATCAGCTATTGCTTTCTCAGCTGCTATGCCATGCAGAAACACTGGTTACACCACAATTTTGTATACCTTACTTTTTGGTTTTGTTGGCATTCTTGTGTCATTTGGCTGCTCTCCTAGTAAACTTCATTTAAATAAGTGCGTTCCCAGTAACTTTTGCACTAAACCTAAAATCTTGACCCTACCAGTAATTCTAACCCTAACTATATCACTTAGCTTAAAGCTCAGACACCTTTTAACATTTTTTTCTAGATGCACCTTACTGGAATAATTGCATATGTGCGATGCTTCAAATGGTGTGAATACTTGCTTCTGCTGTTTGTATGTAGTATTCCCTTTGTTGCTGCAAATAACTACTGTTTTGTTACTTATACTGACACATGTAATGGTACCACAGTTAGGGAAATTGCCTGTATAAAAACATAACCAATTTATGCTATTGGATGACTGCATGGTTAGTATTAGGGCTATTATTTATGTTTAGAACTTTTGTAGGATTAATGATAGTGATAACTTCTACCAAAACCATTATTCATATTTTTTAGGTATTATGTTAGGTGTTAGGGATATTGCAGTGATTTTTACACATTAATGCAGTTGTGAATGCCATTTTCATTTATGGGTTTGAATTATTTTTCATATGTTAATATTAAAGACATGCCAGTAATTTGGAAATTACGTGACATGCACCTTAGCATGCTTGCCAGTCATCTGGGGTTTCCACACCCATTTCGAGTGTCAGTCAGTCTTGATACGCCCAAAGTTGTGCAGAACTTAATGCAAGGTACTATTCTAATATTATGCCTGTTGTTTGTGTCTTTCGGCTTTTCCCAGTTAGGGGTCACCACAGCGGAACTCCGGTCTGCTAATGATTGGCAGTAGATTTTTATGTACTGGCTTGCCGGGCTTAACTCACAACCTTCAATGAAGGAACGCCCATTCATGCATGTCGCTACACAGAAGATGCTCTAACTGAGATTCGAACAGGCAACGTCTAACTGTGAGGCGACAACGCTACCGCAGCACCACCACCATTCTAATATTATGCCTATTAATGTGTATAAAAAGACTAGGTACATATTTCAATGATGCATGCGAGCAATTATAATTTTGCTACCTCATTCCTTATTGTCATGCCATTTCACATCCATTCCTCAGTGCTGATGACTTCCTTTTATTCTTTACTTTAACATTGTCTGTAGAATGTGTGCATTTTGAAGCGTGGGGGACACACCTTTGGAGATGTAAGTAATGTGTGTGAAATGCCAGCCTGATCTGGCATATATTTTTGCCTATTTTCTGGTAAATATGTGTCTGTTACTGTAAGACAACATGATTGCTAATCAATATTATCACGAGCATGCAATGTTTAAAACATAAAGTGTTTGCTTAATTCTATACAGCAATATTTTGTTATCTGGCCTCATCAGTTGATGTACATATGTATATGTGAACAGTTGTAGGCAGCAGATATGTGTGATGGTAATTGGACAAGGACAGATAAGTTTGCTCTTGTGTAACCTTGTTGGGATCTGGTATGAGATGATTTTTTTTTTCATTTTTTTGTCTGACAGCCACTATGAATTATTTAGACAGGAGTATCAGAATTTGTCTTGGGTGTAATAACTTTGATTAGCTTATTTTCACTTGACTCGGTGGTATCATTTTTATTATTTTGATTTTCTTGTGGTATTAGAATAAATGTCCTTGTCCTTCTACCTCTTTCCCCAGCAGTAGATATATAAACTGCTTTTAGAATACCTTATTTGTTACTTCTGATGCAGACTTGTGTACCATATTTCATCCTTATTCAGAGTTATCCATTTCTTGTTCCTGATATTAAAATGAGTTCTCCAGAAGTGCACCTATTAGCAGTATAGATTAAGATGGTGATTGCAAACCTTCTGCACATGGATGAAAAAAAAATACATTTTCTTCTGGCAATTATTTTCCTCAGATATTCCATTATTCTGCTCACTTTCTATGTTCTTTTATCACAATACTTACTTACTTGTCCATATAGTATCAGGCAAGTATTAGCAAAAGTCAGTTTTACAGGGATACTTTCAGCTTCAATTTTTATTTCTCTTCTTTATTGTTTTTTTTATTTCCCCTGCTGACAACATTCCTCCCCACCACTGACCAAACAGCCACTCATTCCCTGTCCAGAGGATGATAGCCAGCAAAGAGGGACTGTCATTTAGGTAACAATCAGGGGCTTTTCTTGTAAACCTTAACAATCCTCCTCTTGACATAGGACATGCATGCTCATGTGTGAAGGCCCTAGAATGACCTCCCATCTTGTAGATGTGCATGCTTCCATGCATACCATCCTCAGAATGCAGTGTTCCCTCAGAAGGTTACTGATGAAGCAGCTTGGCAGGAGTTGAGCATGTCTCCCTGGCTAATTCATTGAATATTTCCTGCAATCTTAAGTGAGATCAAAGAAGGCTACATAGAAGAATTCCACATTTCCCCAAGATGGGATAGATGTATGTCAATGCCATTCACTTCCCCAAGGTCTTTCCAGGTCATGAACATCTATTTGAGTCATTTTAGTCACAGTTGTAGAATCCTAAAAAATACAAGGTAAATGAGTCATATGATCATTTCCTCTTTACCAGTACCTACCCTTAGACCTTACCTCATTTTTCAAAGAGCATTAAGCCAGTCAGGTTGCTGGTGAAATTGTGAATACCCAGCCAATTGTCTAACTCCTTTTTAAAGAACGATACAGTTTCACATTGCATGATCTAGAGTGGAAATATATTCCAGAGAAGACATAGTCACTGCATGAGGAATCTGTCTGTCCACCATTTATCATTTATTTGCCAAAACAGGTTCAGTTCTCTGGTTTGATTTGTGGACATATAAGAGGTCTTTGACTGCCAGATCCCTAATAGTTTGAAAATCAAGGCATGCATCATACTTTGAAGATTCTGCACTGTCATTTTTTCCAATCCTGGAACCAGTGTGAACATCAGGATTTTATACATTTTTATCCTGGGACTTGTGTACCCTGTTGTCTTTTTTAATTCTAGCTAACATATACATGATATATGTTATATAAAATAAAGTGTATACATCATTATCATACCTAATAAAGTATAGCTTATTTAAAGAGAAGCTCATTCCTGACCAGTATCCTACCTTTTTCTATGTTCCACTATAGCTGATTTTGGTTATTATATGTATTCCTGGATTCCAAAATGTTCTTGTTTCACAGATTTCTGAGGAAAGCAATTTCATGCATTTGCAATTGACTAGAAGAAATCCTCATAGGAGGTTACAGGTTAATGGCCCTAAAGCCTTTTTAAGCCTAACCATTTGTGCCCCAATTTTCTTAATTATCAATGCCCAAGGACTGAAATGACTTCGGTATATGCCTACGCCTTAGAGCATCTACAAACTCAAGAGGTTAGGTACCAACTCGTATGTCACCTGGTCGATAGCCAGCTGTCTCAGACAGGACTCAGGAGGTTAGAAATAGGGAATCTGCAAAGTGGCCAGTCAGAAGTAGAGTCCCTCAGGGATCAGTCCTTGGACCACTCCTTTTTGGCATTTACTTCTCTGAAGTCAAGGTCAATGTCAATGGTCTCTGGCTGACTAAATTTGCAGATGATTGCAAATTAGGAGTTGTCATTGAATCCCACACTGACACAAATATTCTCCAGGAGGGGCTGACACAGGCAAACAACTGGTGTCAGAACCATGGACTAAAACTAAATGCCAAAAAATGCATAATAGTATCCTTCAGGAAGTCTTCCACCCCTCGTAACTATCATACTGACAACAGGGTCTATATTATATATCTGAAGTTTCAAAACTTCGAACCTCATATATTCAACAACATATGAGCGAAGTTTGAAACATCAAAAATATAATTAAAAAAAAACTTACCTCAATGTTCTGAGCAAGGGGACAAGCCCTCCCTGCACCCCTACATCACTGCTACTTAAATATACCAACTCTGAGATCCAAGATAGCACTTCAGTACGGAAAAGGGAAATTTTCCCATTCTGCCGTACAGAGCCATTGCTTTTCACCTTCAAATTTTTTGTAGTTCGATCATATGGTGTCGACCATATGACATTCAAACTTTAAAAAGTTTGTGTAATTAATAGATTCATAGATTCATATATTAGTACTAGGCTAACTGCCTTTGTGGGCAATTTTAAACCTAGCCAATTACCCCATGTGAGAATCAAACCCTGCACCTTGTGCTTGTAAGGTAAACACCTTAACCATTATGCCAACCTAAGGACTCTTGACAACACACCCCTTAGAGATGACCCAGTAGTCAGGGACTTAGGGACACACATAGATAGTAATCTAACCTTTGACCATCACATGTCTATAGTTGGGAGGAACTCATTTTATGTTCATAGGTTCTTAGGTTGGTGGTAGGCCATGTTGCCCAACTTATAAACAAAGGTATGACATCTAAGTCCAAGGAAGTCATTGTTCTATTATATTCAGCATTCATCAAGTAGAATGCCCCCTTTGGTATGCACCTAACCATGCATATCCAACAAATGGAACATCCACAGAGGTTCCTCACTAAAAGAATACAGGGCTTAAGTAAAATGTCCTATGCAGGCCATCTCAGGGCTCTATCTCCTACAGGCTTTTGAGGGGAGATATATGCCTGACATACAGGGCATTGTCAGACCCCACTTTAATGGACCTCCTGCATATCTGCAAAACAAACAACACCAGACTTACCCATTCTAAAGACTTGAACTTTGCCTGTGATATAAATAAGACTTGGTGGAGAGACATGTATGTATCCCAGAGATTACCCCACATCTGGTACAGGCTCCCCTTCCATGTAAAGCAGAGTTCCTCCCTAACCCAATTCAAGTGCAACTTGGACAACTGGATGGGAAATAGGAAATTCAACCCTGGGTTTGGTACCTATGTCTAATGAACACAGGCAATTTGTAAATGGTTCATCTCCCAGGCCCTAGTTTGTAAATGTTTCATCTCCCAAGCCCCTGCTTACACTAATCAAGGGTATCAGAATTTGTCAGAGATTTGGGGTGTATGGCTAGGCTTAAAAATGTCATTGTGGTTGTTAGCCTAGTAAACACCCATGAACCTATGTAACTATGAACAATTTGCTGCTGTCCATAAAAGCCACAGGTGACAAGCAGGGGTGAATTTATGATTTCCCATCCATTGATCCAAGTGTCATTTCAATAGGCTTAGAAAAGAGCTCTGTTTAGCATAAGTGGGGAGTTTGTTCCAAAGAAGGGGTTATCTCTGAAACACACACATGTTCCTTCAACATGTTTTGTTTATGTCACAGATGAGGTTTAGATTCTTAGTTCAGGTAATTCTTATGCTGTTTATTTTGTGAACATGTAGCAGATCCATCAGGGCTGGATTGGTGAATGCCTTGTATTTTAGGCATAAATTGTCCATTAATAGTCCGAAGGAGACTGAGTACAGGAACAGGGCTTTGGGGTGCCCACATAGGACATGTTATTTATACCCTCTATTCCTTTAATGAAGAATCTCTGTGGCCGCTAAAGTTGCTGCAAATGCCTGGCCAGGTACATGCCAAAGAGTGTATTGTACTCAATAATTGGTCTAATGAGGGCTGAGCATACTGGGACTATGATCTCCTTAGCTCTGGATGACATGCCATAACTTATAACTTGCACCACATAGAAGGATTTTCACACTACTGTGGACACATGGTGATCAAAGTTCAAGTTACTGTCAGCCTGAGTTGTCAAGTACCTTACCACTGAGTCTACTCTTAGGTGACTGTTATCAATGTTGTAATTTGCAGGGGTTGTCATCTTCCCAAAGGTTATAAATATGCATTTTTTTGTATTGAGGGTTAGGCCATGGTTCTAGCACCAGTTACTTGAATCTCAGACCCTCCTCAAGGATATCTACATCTTTGGAGGAATCAGTCACTGCACCCGGCTTTCAGTCATCAGCAAATTTGGTTAGCCAACTACCCTCTAGATTTGCTATGACTTCAGAGAAGCGTATTACAAACAGGAGAGGTCTCTGGAACTCAGCCTCTTGGTGGAGGTGGATACCCCAACCTAATTTCATATCTCCTATCAATGAACCATTTGACTATCTATAGGGTTATATAGGGATGTATGTCTAAATCTGTGAGTCTGTCTATAATACCCAAATGAGGTATTGTGTTAAATACCTTTGCCAGGTTGAGGTGGGCAGTATGCACTATTTTGCCCATCATCCACGGCTCTATGGGCCTGCTCAAAGTAGTCCACTGGGTTTAGTAGGTGTGACCTATCCTTGATGAAACCGAAGTGGGATGGGTCCAGTGTTTGAAGATTTCCAATGTTTTTATTAGATCCATGATAATTCTTTCCATGGCCTTGCATATAAGACCAATCCAATTTATGGGTCTGTAGTTCCCTGGGTCTGTTGATGGTCCAACGTTATGTAGAGGGATGAATGTTGCAGTCCTTCATTCCCTAGGGGTGAAACCTGTCTGGAAGCTGTGGCTGAATAGAGATTATAGTGGGCCTGACAGGTCATGTTTCAAACTATTCTGGAAGCATCCCAGCATATTGCTGTAATCTGTTTAGCCATGGAGAGTGCAGTGAGGACTCGTTCTTTAGTAACAGTTGTGGAAAAAATGGCAGAGGGTATTTCCTGGGGAGTCATCAGTCAGCTTCCAGTCATATGTGTTCTGTCTTCTGCTTGTACCTTATTGTTCTTGTGAAACACCTTTGAGTAAAGTTATTGTTCTCCACTCTTATATCTTTGACTTTGATAATTACTTTAGCCAATGAAATTTTCTGTCAACACTTTTCTCTCTATATTATGAGGCTGAAAAGTATGCTTTTTTTATAACTGAAATGTCATGAAATCACAATAAATTAATGGCGTTTATTGCATGTAAAGTCTATACACTAAGCAATCACTTTTTCCTGATTAGAACTAGCCAGTAGAACTTTATACATACATACATAAATAAGTAAACAGACTATTCATTTAGAATATTGTTGAATACAGACCATATGTAGCATTGCTTGACATGCATAGAAAGTTTATTCAGTAAATATAAGATTCCTTAGGATAGAAATTTGTTCTGCCAGCCATGTTCTATTTCTGTGTTTATAAAAGATTACAGTCTTTAGTGTGGGTGTTCATGGTGGTATGTGTCTTGCATAGCTGTATGAGGTCAAGCAGGGTGGAATGGGCCAGGTACCTTACTGATGGACAACACCCTGTCTGCTGAAGAATGGTATACAAAGCAAGAAATGTACATATCAGCAATACCAACTGAACCCTCAATAAAAGTATCACCATGAAAAGTAGGCAACAATAAAGATTATGGAAGGGTGTATAGCTCAGCAAACTTTGTGGCTCAGTGTAAATACAGTATCTTAATTTGGGCTTTAACACAAATTTTACATGTTATACCTTTTGTACCACAATACATTACGGGTAATGACAGCATGTTCCAGAAGGTGATATATAAGCACCAGCAAGGTAACAGGCAATCAAACATGCAGGAAGCTGCAGTCAACAAAGGGTATTGTTGGAAGGTGCAATCTGTGTCTTACAGGTAACACACAGGTTCTGCAAATAAAAGATGATGATGTGTGTTACAAGAGGTTATTTTTCAGCAATTTCTCATAAGTGTTGGACTTCTATCTTCCTAATTTCTTAATATTCTCCCATGATGTTCTTGCCCAGTGTACATGAGAAGCTGCCGCCATGCTAAATGAGCGTGGAATCTAAGCGTGGGGTATATATTTGGGGTCCAAGCCTCATCACTCCAGTGTTTTTTTAATACAGCCCTCACCTGAAGCTGAGTAAGCAGAGTACCCTTCTCATGGCAGAAAAGTGCTCTTTCTTAAGTACCAGTCTATGATGAAACTGTGTGAGTGGACTACTGTGTTGGAGGCACAGTGTTTGGTAATGCTGTGGGTATTGTACTCCATTCTATTCTGTGGTCTCTGAGGCTGGAGCCAGCCACTGGTTCTTCAACTCTTGATCAGTTATAGGTTGGTGATATTTATCATTAGAATATTCATATTTTGACCAACTAAATGCTCCATGTAGGACTGATAACAACAGTCTATGAAAAACAATCTCTTGTATTACTGATGCCATATAATTTGGAATTTGTACCATAAGGCTCACACTGCCACCCCATGGCTTTGTACAGCCAGTTGATAGCTTGCCAGTTGTAATGCTGCCTAAAACTTGCTTTAATCAGCCTCTAACAGTAGTGTGTGTCCTCCATTGTTTTACTGCTATGAGCCATACAACTGGACAATCCTGCATCTTCCTAGTGTCTCCAAATTGCTGTAGTACCCTTTTTTAAGCCACCTAATTACCTGTACTGAGGGTGTTTATTAGCTGTTATTCTCATATGTCCATAGATACTGTGAATTAATTTTGTACCCACACTGGTATTGGTTGTGTTTCTAGTTCTACTCCCTTGAATTAAGGCCACTGTGAAAGCAACATAGTATAATGTCCAATTATTGTTCACCTCAACCTTTTTGCTGATTGCTCCCTGCCTGAACTATACATGTGTTGTCTGAGCTGAGTTGAGAGTACCTTGCTTGCTTTCTGGTTGTATATCCAGGAAGAACTTTTAACTCTGTAATGAGAAATTAATGTCTACATGTAATTACTCTTGGCCACCTAATGCTGAGCTTGCTTCTTCATAAGTACCTCCCCACCACCACCAAATTCTTAGGGATATGGCAACAGTTTTCCTGAAAAAAATCCAGGGTAGTCTGAGAGTGTGCCAACATGCAAGTAAGATTATAATCTCTAAAAAGTTAGATGATTGAAGACAAGAATACTCTTTTACTTTGGTCACACTTTTATTAGTCGTGTCAACTGGCATTTAACAAATGCAAAAGATTGTTACTTGTAAAACTAGCAATAAAGGGTGCTGACAAGGATTCTGTTAGAAGCAGCTATACTGTCACCTTAGTCAAAATACCTCCTGCATGCCAGTGTATGACTGTATGAATGTATACTGTATATGTACTATACATCCACCAACACATATATAGTTGTGTGTACATCTGTATACATAAACACAGACATCACATTTATGTCACACGGTGGGGGGGTGTTACAGTGTCTGTAACACACCCTCTGTACTGTCAGAGTGCCATACAGCATGGAAATTAAATGTCCCAATGTGATTTTTCCTTTTATGTTTATTTACATTTTTATTTTATTTTTCCAGTTAAAGCATAGCTGAGCATGTTTGCATGGTACGGTGCATTGCTCAGCAATGCCTAAACATAAGGCAAAGCTATATAGAAATGTATAGCTGAAATCTTCACAGCCGAGTTAGCTGAATGGTTCAATTCATAGCATTGTGTGCAGTAAGTGCATGGTTCAAATAAAAAGACAGGCCATTCAGCTTTTACATCGGAAAGCATTTCTATTTTTATTTCTATTTTTTTTTTTGCTCTAGTTATTCAGATTTGTCAACCAGGTTAGTGTAGCTGGTCCAGAATCCCAATGTCAGTCACGATATGAGGTGAAAAGCTGCAGTTAAACATAAGTGTCTAATACACTTCAGTCACACACCAAGGTACTATAATTAAAGTAAAATACAAACACATAATAATAAAGTATCAATAATGAGTAATTAATGTCAACATATATTTATGTTATCATGTAGAATGCTTGTTTGCCCTTAGCTAAATCTTACTAAACACTGCTAAGCCAAGCTAAGCAATGCTTAAACAGGACCTGTCTGAGCAATAATTAGCAATGCTTAGCTCTACTTAGCAGGTTTGAGCATTGCTAAGCAGTCCCATTCTAAGTAGTCCTCAGCTCAGCTAAGCAGATTTGTGCACTGCTAAGCATTTGCCACTTTAAGCACTGTTCAACTTAGCTTAGCGGGTTTGCACAATGCTGAGCTGTGCTTAACATTTTTAAAAATCATCCATTGGCTGCAAAAGGTGGGAAAATAGCATTATTTAAACTACACAGGTGGGAATGCAACCAGAACCTGTTGGAGTTTGACCTATGCAGGAACTATGGCAAGAGCTGGACAGCGACCGTGCTTTTGGGCACAGTGCTGGGCATGTTGGAGTCTAGGTTCATGGCTGGGCTCCTTGTTAAACACCATGATGACAGACTGCTGCATGGCTAGTACCAGGGCTCCAAATACAAGTCTGACGCCTGGGACCATCTGGCGTGTGACCTCACCAATACCACTGGAATTCCCCGCACTGGTGAGTGGGTGCATCATCATTATGATGACCTGAAGTGGAGGAAGGGGGCATTCTTGGCCCAGTGGATCCAAGATGCTCAGGACAGGAATGCTGCAGCAGTTTCTAAGTATCCAAATCATTGCTTTACCAAATTCTACCATGAATATGTGATAGACGGATATGCATAATGGTGTGTTTTCCCTCTACAGCTGCAGAGGAGGGGACTTGCAACTTAGAGGCCCATGCTGGGTGTCTAGTGAGGCTGTGCCGACAGTGTGGTGAGTACAGATTTATCTTGCAATATATAGTACAATAAATAAGAAAGAGTACATTGTTTACTGCGATTATAGTGTGTTCTGGGTGTACTGCAATAAATGTGTTCTTAGCCCCACATTGATATACGTGAAAAATGCTAGGTACTGTGCAATACAGAGGAAGGCATCAAATAAGCTACTATTGATGAAAGAAAGCCAATACTGTAGTAATACTGTGTAGGAATGACATAAGTTTATACTGTATTAATACTAAGAATCTGTTAATGAAGTAAACTGTGATTGAAACTGTGAGGGTAATAAATTACATTCATTCATCATCTACAGGATATGCAGTACAACTGAAGTCAGAATTTTGAATGTAATAAACCAATGTGTCATGTCACCTTCAATAAAGTATTTTTCCACCAGCTGTTGTGTTTATTCTGATCTGTTGTTGAAGAAATACAATTGTACAGGTGCTCCACAGCAAATATGGCTATGACACCATGAATTGAGTGAGGTTTGGTTGATAAAGAACTGTTATGCTAAAGTGTACATGTGGGGCTGTAATACAAGATACAATGCAATTTGATATATGTTCTGCACTAAGATCTGAACCTTGAATAGTAATGTGTAATGTATTATACTGTGTTCCCTTCAGGATTGTCTTGTGGTAACCTTTGCATTTCAGCTATATGTATTCCTGAATGAAGGTACGCTGATGCAGGCAAGTATGAGACTGTAATAGGTGGAGACTGCAAATATATGATGTGCAAATTATATGGGTCGGGTATGCAACCCAGCACCCTGTTATGGTCTGTACAGATTACACATATTCACATCCACTAGGGGTTAAATGTGTACACCTGCATTCAAAGTATTAATACACAGTTCACTAACTATCTCTGTCATGCATGAATCTCATGCATGTATGTTCAACTGTCACTACAGTCTTCTGTGACACTCTACTTATATTATAAGGTCAGACTTTATAACCAAGTGAGTTTTAGCCACAAATCAGTCAAGCAACTGACAGCAGTGGCCCAGTAGCTCAGTGTGATATGAAATAGATATCCTGTTCATTTTTGCACACACAGACCATGGTTTGAATCCAGGGACTGTTACTAAGATGCATTTATAGTTACAGACAAGTAGTCCTGGCTATTTGTAAAAACAGTGATGTAGTGTTAACAGATATTTTCTCCACAGGGCTTGCAAGTAAAGAAATGTTTGCATTAGCTGTATGAAGGGTAGAGTAATAAACTGTGTACAGATGTACTAGTGATCAATCCCATGCCTACAAATGACAGTAGGATAGGTATATACACCATGCACTCTTCCCAATACATCTCTCAAGTGTCACACTGTCACGGATAGTGATCACTGTTGCCAATAACCTTGGACACAGATATAAATCCAGTTGAAGTATGCCAGTAGCACACCCACACAACATTAGTGCAGAGTCATATATGTAACCCTGAAATGTATGAGTCCCCTCTAGTTATGTACCTATAGTTCTTACAGCTTGGCCCATACCATTTCAGGTCAACAGCTTAACAGGTATGTACGGGCTACAGAAGCTATAGGGTACAGGTAGATGTAAAGTAAGGGCAGACCTGTAGAGTATTGAGCAATACTGTTGTGAAAAATATAGCCTATACAGTTGTTAATGGATTGTTTTTCTCTACCCCCACCCCTTATCTGCATCATTAATTATTATTTATATACTACGGGTATGTTGTTCTCAAAACCTAATGTTGGGACTTGTGTTGTATTATTGTTCATATATTTCAATGGTTGCATACTAACATACATTGCTGAAATTTCACTGTTGTTGGCCTGCTGCCATAATTGTTGCTGGCATGCTGTTACAATAATGACTGTTATTCCATTTATGTACGTGTTCCATTTGCTATGCAATTTTTTTTCAATTTTATTGTTCTAGGTTAATAGGAACACCCATGCATGCTGTTATATCTAATGTTGAAATGTTTTGTTCATGACTAACCAATACACTTTGACAAACCTCAACACCATAGCACATTTGGGTAGGCCGATCCCATTGGATCTGCCTGTCGCACTTCATCTGGCTGCAGCATCAGGTCCCAGCCCATCTGGGATGCAACCTCGGGCTACCTTCTCCACTGGTCTTGCACCACCCTTGGGTAGAACCACATCAGGGGATGGAGCCCATCCTCCCCCTGGGCCTGGGCACAGAGTGCACCCTGTCACCTAACACCACCATACCTCGGAACTGGTGTTAGGTGACAGGGTGCACAGAGTGCACCCTGTCACCTAACACCAGTTCCGAGGTATGGTGTGCAGGGTCATCCAGTGGGATTTGGATGACTGCCTGTGTCAGATAGAGGGCAGACAGGAATACCTCAAGGGGTAGGCTGGCCTTGGTGCTCAGCCAGAGCACAGCCACCTTCGGGGCCATGAAGGGGCAGTGGTGACTGCCCATGGGTGGGGACCTTAGTCATACTGTTTCCATCTGGGGCCACTTGGTCCTCTGATTCCCAAGCACATTCCCCGTCCAATGTGTTAACCCCCCCTCATATGTCATACACCACCCCTGTCTGCTGTCTTGTCTGTCTGGAAATGCAACCTCTCCTACCCAACTTACCTCCCCAAACGTACCTACAACCCTTCCCTAACATTGCACTCTCTCCTTAAAAAAAAAAAAAGGGCAACTGTCCCAAAAAAAAAAATTAGTCCCATACATAGCTCTACATTTCACACCCATGTATACTGACATTAATCAATTTCCCCATGAATTAATCAACAAAGTTATGTTGCCCACACTCCTCCCTGTGGGGTGTGAGGCTCTAAATTCCAAATTGTCCACATCATGCACTGCTGTTGCTGCACAAGAAATGGAGAGCTATGGTCCTTTCCTACACCCGTCGTGCACATCCCTAGCTGCCTTTCATAATGTTTTTACCCCTGCCTTCCCCCATTTCACCACTTTCCTATCACCCCTTTTTTCTTTTCTTGTTTTGGAAATAGCTTGGGTTTTAGTGGGACTAAGCGCTGCTCAGCATCGCATTGTGCAACTGCTTAAAATGCTTAAAATGCTTTAATCACTCTATCTGATTCAGGCAGTGTTCTGCACAGCAACAAAATGACAAGCTCTGGCAAGTCCCAGTCCCACTAGAGTCAGTGCAACTCACCACTAGGCCAAATCAGCTTTAGAGAATTAGTACTGATTTTGTAAATATATCACGCAATACAGTCATGTAAAATTAGAGGGAAAAAAGACACCCTGTCAAGTATTGAACCCAGGACCCTGTTCACTAGAGTCAGAGCAACAAACCACTACACCAACTAATCTCTGGGGAATTAATGCATTTTGTCTAACTATATCATGCAGTACAGTGATATAACTTTATAGAAAAAAAACACCACTACCAAGTATTGCACTCAAGACCTTGTCAACTACAATGTAATGCATTACACCAGTGGGCCAGCTGGGCTCCGGAGAATAATTAGTATTTTTACAAACATATCCTGATTGCCAGTGATACACTACTCCTATATGTACTGGGACAAATCACAGTGTACTTGGGCTAGGGTTACCACCTGTCTCACTTTGCGAGGGACAGTCCCTCTTTGGGCAGTTGTGTCCTGCAAAGAAATCGAAAAAATGGCAAATGTCCTGAGATTTTAGGACAAACATAATTCCTATATTTTATGTAATAGTTGCATAAAACAGTTATTCTGTATCTAAACCACCTATATGTTATAAGAAACAGAATAAGCAACTAAAATGCTTCAAGAATAAGCTTTTATTTGGTCAAAAAACTGAAGTCCTGTCCTTTGTACTGGCCATGGGTATGTTTTGCCCTGCAAAATCTGACATTTGTACCAAAAATGCCCTACTTTGGGCATTTGAAAAGGTGCCAACCCTAACTTGGGCCTCTGATGCAGACAGCAAACCAGTACACAGACAAATAAATGCTGCTGGATGTACAAGAGGCCTACAATATCAGGTAGACCTGACAACTGCATAGACTGTTGCTGAATGAACACAGTTGTGCCCCCTGCTTATGTCAGGGTTGTCATAAAACCTATTCTGTGTGCTGACATACTGGCAATGCAGTGCAGATTGGGGTTACAAACCATGACAGACAGCTCAGTGTCACACGTCATGCCCATCTGAACACACATGTCCATGCCAATTATGTGTAACACACTGTATGCATGCACATATGTCTTACAAATACACCTGCCATAATATAATATATTATTAATATATAATATATATCATAATATAATATGCTAATATATTATAATATTATAGGTTTACCATTATAATTTTGCCGTGCAATTGCATGGCTATGAAGTATTCGAACAACAGATGTTTGAATACTTCATATTTCGGCAGATTATGTGAGCGAACGTTATTATTGCGAATGGACAATGCTTTCGCAATTATAACGTTCACTCATGTAAGGGGATCGCGGTACAGTGCGGTTAGGGAAATACATCCCTGTAGTGTGATCTCGGAGTTGGAATATTAAGTTGGGGGGGGTGTGGGGGGTGCAGCCCCCCACAGGGGGACTTTCCCCCCTACATAAACGTGAGTTTAGGCTAGTTAGGGAGTTAAGGGAAGGGTGGGATTTCGACATTAACAGCTGTTTTTTTACTTTAGGAAGGTTCGGAATTCTGTACTTTCGACGAAACACTTCGCTGATAAGTACACTTTTTTAAAAATTTTCGACATAATGATAGTAAACCAACATATATATATATATATATATATATATATATATATATATATATATATATATATATATATATATATATATATATATATATATATATATATATATACATATATATATATATGGTTTACCATGACAATGTCGCCGCACTTGACGGTTATGAAGTATTCGAACATCAGATGTTCGAATACTTCATAATGCAGGTCATCTGAGCGAATGTTGTAATTGCGAATGGACTGTGCATTCGAATAACAACGTTCGCTCATGTGAGCGGATCGCGTACAGTGCAGACAGGGAAATACATCCCTTTCCTCACTGTAGTGCGATCTCGAGTTGGAATATTAAGTTGGGGTGTGGGCACAGCCCCCAGAGTGCAGGGCGCAGCCCCTGCATACGCTTGTGTTTAGGTTGGGTAGTTCTGTGTATTTGGCAGGGTGGGCGTGCTCTGTGTTGCCGTAAATGTCGCGAGCGACATTTTCGGTAATACAGCATTGTTTTCGGGTTTACAATGTTTCGAAAATGTGAATTTTCGATCCATAAATTCGAAAATAAAGACATGATTTATTTTTATTTTCGAATTTATGATAGTAAACCTATATATATATATATATATATATATATATATATATATATATATATATATTAATAGATAATATATATTATTAATATATTGTATATAATCTGTTACATTCCTACCATGTCTCACATCTGGGCACCCACAGTCCTGACAAACAGCCCAGTCTGTGGCACAACAACTACATGCATGTCAATACAACATATAAATAACTCAGCCATGCAATGTCCAGCAAAGCTGGTTGCTCCCACTGCAGTCACTGCCACCCACAGTAGCATGCTAAAGGCCTGCAGGGTGGGACACATTTCACAATTATGAGTATGTGTTCTAAATGTCACCTAACACTATCTGGATGGCACTATTATGTAACATATGTAAAACGGGCACATGCTTCACCTGGACTGTTATGGGTACCCTCCACCAGGCCATACTGTCACACAACAGCTGACTCTGCTCCCTCAATGACAGTAACAGCTTGCTGTCTTCACAACCCCTAGTCTGACTCCTGGCCAAAATGCAGCAGCAGCTGTGGCCTGCTACACATGCAGCAGTATGTCCAGCTACCTGCTACAGACTTAACATATCTCCCAAACACCTAGAACAGAGTATCCACATGACACCCATCAAGGGTTGGGGGTGCTCATGTGAAATGGACATGTGTCATAGTCTCTCCATACAAACATACACAGCTGATAGAACAACATCAACTGTAGCAGCATGCACATTCAGATAAAAAGGATGTATGCCACTCACATGTCCCTGTCTGCTTACTGACCCCAACACACATTGTTCAACAGTACACTGCTACAGAATCTGAAAGTCTGTTAACAATGGCCAGATATAGCATGCAAAACTGTGGACATAACACATCAATCCAAACAGTGGACAGTATGTCTACTTACCCTCTGTGATGCTGTATCTCCCACACCTCAATAGTGTCCTCCTCACAGACCAGGAAAAAGGGGCAAGGCCTACATGAATGCCCTAATTATAGCACTGAGTTGGCATGCCATTAGCTAATGGAAAGGCAACCCAGCTGTTCTGGATGCAGTTAGCAAGTGGGAGTCACAGAGTGGTGTACAGGCAAACACCTGTTCATGAGCATTACCTACAAAAGGCAAGCTGCTGCCTATGGTAAACAGGTCTGACACTTTATTCATGAAGACAGACTGCGATTGTCTAGGATACTACAACTGGATTTCTTCTCTCAAAGGAGTACAGCACTATACCAGGTATGCCATTGACTGTCGCATGCAATGGAATGCAGATGGGGGATGCAGTATAGGAAATAAGTTAAACAATAAATCTCAACAACACTGACTAAAATTACATGTTGCTGTTAGTCTGCTGTCCAGCACCTACGGCCATCCCTTATGGCTCTGTCTACAGTGACATACATCACATATCTGACTCCTGAATCACCCCAGGAATGGTCAACTCACATATGACCTTTATTGTCTGTTGTACAATACTGACAGTAAGTACTAGTGGATGCAGCTGGCATATGACATCATGCACTGTCCGTGAGCCTCTCTCAGTCTGTGAATGTCATACAGGCTTAGTTCAAAGATTGTCCAGGTGTCCCGGACCATTCATGATGTACACTGGCTAGCTCACTGTGTACTCCACACCTGTATCTGATTGCCTGACACCTATGGCTAGCATACCTGGTGATCCCCTGCAGCAGGACAGCAGGTTATAGGTACTAGTAGTAAGGGGAGACTGGCTCTGGTTCAGCAGCAGTGAGTACATATTGAGCATACAATGTAAGGGAATGCATACAGTACCAGATATTCATGTACCATTACTGTGTTCCTCGGGGGTCTGCCATGTCACAGAAACATTCCCCAAACTCTGGAGACAACCATCATGTATTTTCCAACTGGTGTCCGGAAATACACATTTGTCTGGCAGGGGGTCTACATCTATCAGGCATATGTACACATTCCATAAACATCTGGGTATTGCAAATGTCAGACAGCTATGTGGAGGACACTCTGCAACACATATGCACTGCTCTCAGTTATAGTGTAACACAGATGTTGGTGGAATGTCCACATGCACTTGTAGCACCACTCACCTATTTTCAGATGTGGGCTGGATGACATGGTACAGTAATATTGCCCATATGGGACACCCAGCAGTGGATGACAGTGATGGGTGTGGACACATAATAACACAGTCTGTCACAACACGCAGGCCATATCTGGTAGTCCTGGTATCATATGAGGTTACTAGGCTATGGGCCCTGAGCAGAAATAAGCTTAGGCCAGATGTTAGCTCAGGTGTATGCAAGGCAGCACCTGATGCCCTTGTCCAGCAGGGACACAGGGGGTATCCAAGGGTGTATGTGCAGTTAACATCCCGTTATCCAGACTACGCCTGCAAATGTGTAAATAGCTACCCTGCCTGATGTGGACAGGGTGCCCATTCCACTGCAGGCTGATTGTGTGGGACACACATCTGAGCTGCCAACAAGCCCACTTAATGTCACACACCAGGTTGAGGGTGTGTGTGTGTGTGTGTGTGTGTGTGTGTGTGTGTGTGTGTGTTAACAGAGTACAGTATGACTTGCACTTGTGCAGCAGTCCCAGCAATGTGGAGTCCATGAGTGCCTTGCATGCCACACTGAGGTTGCCCATGATGATTATGTATGAGACCAGATAGAGGGTTGGCCTTATAGCCTATCAGTGTGTGGTAGATATTTAATGCCCTGATATTCCCTGGTGGGGAACCTTTATAATGTCCCCAACTGCTGCATGGGCTGTGTGATGTGGATGACAAACAGGGAATTATACACATTAATGGTCCTCGCTGGGGGGAATGTGGGGATGTTTATACCCCATGTCTCATGATGGCATACCCTTATGTATGACATGGGCAATGTAGAAGGTTTATCTTACAATGGAAGCAACATTGTGTTGACATGTCATGTTAGCAAAGACTTGTGTCCACAGCACCCTCACGACTGATTGCATGCCTAGGATGTTGTTCATACTCTGATAATATGTGGGGACGTCACTCTCCCCTTAGGGGTTTACACTGCATGTCCTGGTATGTGGCCTGAGGCCATGTGGCTGGCAGCAGTTATGTATCTATGTGAGACCCTCCTAGGTAGATGTCCACATCACTAGAGAATCTGATGACAGCACACAGCATGCAGTCATCCGCAGACATGGTCGGACATAGGCTAATGGCTGTTACACGCTCCTCAGATGTGTACATTACACATAACAGACGCCCAAACACAGAACTACAGGTTACACACCTATTTATGGGTCAGCTGCTTATGGTGCATTTCCCTATATCGAATAGGTGGGTTGTGTCAGTGCACCTCTGCACTACCCCTATGGTAACATATGGTGTGATGCATAGTTGGGAATGTTATATCCATAATGGCCACATGGGTTATACTGTCACATAGTTTGTCCAGGTCAAGGTGTGCATTTTGCACTGTCTCCCCCTGTCCATGGCTTTGGTGACTGTATCATAGAGGTCGCCTGACAGCAGCAGACATGAACCTATCCTTGACAAAGCGTAAGTGTGCATAATGGAGTGTGGCCAGGTTGCACATATCCTTGTTAATGAGTTTCAATTAAAACTGTGCTATGGCCTTGCAGAATACCCTAGTTAGGCTCCTGGGTCTATCATGTTACTGAGTGGAGGACGCTCCTCCTTAGTGTATAGGGGTGACAGTGGTTGTCTATCAAATGGATGGGACAAAGATGGTATGCAGTCCTCCATTCAAAACAGTTCCTTATGGTGCTGCAGGTTATGCTTGGGGTCAGGTAGGATGCATCCTGTGATGTGATAGGCTCCCATGGCAGATATATACCATGACTATCACATGGCAGTGGTGACCTGTTCCCCACATGTAGGAGATGTGGGAGGTACTGTGCATATCCTGATATACTGATGTGAAACACAGGGGGTGAAGCCTACACAAACTCTGTCAGGCATCCAGTGTGCTATACCAACAGCACTGGTATAGCTGGTGTCCTTGCACACCACAAGTGAGCAGCTGCTTCTTGTGCTGTTGCAGATATATGTGCAGTTGGAGAGATGACTGTCTGTAGTGGATGTAGACAATGTAAGCACTGTGTTGTGCAGGTTTGCAGGGCTAATCCCATTCTCATGTACATGATAAGGAGACATTGCCCCAGAATGGGCACCTGCCCCTACTTTGTCTCGGACAGAGGTATGTCATCCCTGTTATGGATAGTATGTATTGCACATGTCCACCGGACATGTGTACATATCCTAGCAGAGGATGATGTAGACCTGTCTGGTATACCTGACTACATGCATCTATACAAATGCCCATATAGTGTTTGTGTGTATGTGTGGATATTGGTGCCAGTCTTTAATGAGAGGTTGGGGGCTGTGAGGCTGTTTAAACCCCCAGGAGGATGTATCCCACATAAGAGGTATATGTATGGCTGAGCCTAGCAAGTTGGGTATTGTGGGAGATGGTGACTGCAAATGTGACTGCATGATGGTTGCTTTGCCACAGAGGATAATACTATAGGGATGCTGCACTGGTAACCTGTGTTGTGTGATGTTAACTGCAATACACCTTCACATCATGTGGGTGTAGCCCCTGGCTGCACCAAGGTGTTTGTACATCCACTGTTGATGGCTTTCTGGCCATCCATGTACTGGCATGGGTACATCTTACAATGTATGTTAGGGTTGTTCAACTGACTCAGGATCAGGGTACACACCTGACTCCTCATAGAGTTGATGAGGTCCATATAGGCAGAATGGGCTTCCTGGTCACATGTGGTGGCTGGTACCTAGCTGTGATTTTCATAGGTTTGTGTTGGCAATGGTGAACTGCCCCTGCAGTGTCCCCTATGCATCTTACTGCCTGTACAGTGTGGAGGTGTGTATGTATGTCATATATAGGGAAACCCCATGTCCCATGGCATTACCAGCTGCACTTTTCCTTCTGCATATATGAGAGGATTGTTGACCATGTAAGGCTGGGGTGCTGTCTGCAGCTTTGAACCATGGTCTGCGTGAGTGGTCAGATGTCTGCTGTTCCCAGGGTTGGACTTCTTGCAATGACGGCAAAGTCAGGTACACCTCTAGCATTTAGCAGCATGACCTTCAATGTGTGCTGTAATGACACTTGTATGTTGGTAGTGATAACTTCACCAATGTCACTAATGGAGTCACTACGGGGCTGGCGGGAACGACTTCCAGACACATGAAGACCAGTGAACACAGATGGAGGCCATCTTTCGCAGAGCACTGTGGTCTGTGTACCATATCATCCCAGATTCACAGGTACTGGAACCCCTGGAATATCACTGGATAAATGTGCACATATTAAGGGCAATCATTCCCTGATTGTATTGCAGCATCCATTTGGGTGACAGCATAATGCTGCATAAGGCTAGGGACATACCTGCCTGGGACACATTACACTGTGCTCATTCATGTCTCACTGCATATAGTCCAGGGAAGTACATGTCAGGTCAGGTCAAGCACACCAACGTGTACAGTGACAAACCCATGATAGTACCTGTTGGTGACAGCACTGCATATGCAATATGGCTGAGTCTGTCAACTGACACAAATGTAACTGTGACCATCCACACACCCAGCCAGGTCAGAGGCACAGTAGTGTGTCTCCACTGGAGTCCCCTATGTGTAACATGTTTGACATGGGCTCACACCAGTGTGGCTGTGGAACACCAGTGTGTAACCATGTGTGGCATGTGCTATGTACAGCTGTAGCGTTCAAATGTGGCTTTGCCTTAGAGATCCCCTTTGTTTGTGGATGTGGATGTTGAGGACCTCTGCAGATGGTTGTGTTTGTTGTATAGGTGTGGGTGTTGTGTGATGTGTACCATTTGCATTGACAACCTGTTTTGGGACAGATACACAGCCTTGACAGGCAGAGAGCATGGACTGCAGGTTCCTACAGTCATTGCATCTCTCACACAGTGTGTTCGTTGGTGGTGTCTGCAGATGCCCGTCTATCCATGTACATGAGGCAGGTGCTACACCGTGACAGGAGACCAATATCAACCACACTGGCAGGGGAAACTGTAAGATATTGTCCAGCCATATATTCCAAATTCTGAAGGAGGAAGGCCAGGGAGACCTGAGAGGTGAGCCTACAGACCAGGTGAGTACTACTGTGCTTTATAGAGGTGCATTACTATTATGTACACGGGTGCACTGTGTGTTAGGTGAAGGTCCATCACATACTCTGACTTGTCACGTATCTCACAGGTATATAGTACTAGCAACATTAAATGGATGTAGCTGCACTGAATGTTGTTGAGTGCCTGTCCAGAGTGTGTCTGTTGTGATCTGATTGCGTGCTGTGCATGGCAGCAGTCAGAAGGTGTGGTCTGTATAATGCCTTTGTGGCACCTCCCCTGTGTGTGTGTGTGTGTATGTGTGTGTGTGTGTGTGCGTGTGTGTGTGTGTGTGTGTGTGTGTGTGTGTGTGTGTGTATCAGCAAACATTATAGTGTAGGAATTAATGTATTCATGTTGTCTTCCCCTCAGAGGTGACCATGGGTGTTGGAGTGTGTCCTCCTCACAATCTTATGTCAGTGTTTCATCGGACTCTGATGATGATGGTGTCCATTGTGAGGCACAGGTGGGGTTGTTGGGGGCTGAATCTATCCCATTGGTTGACATCCCACTTCCACCCCCAATGTCCCCGCACACAGTCAGTATGCCCACACATACCCAGTCCCCAGCAGCCACAGATATTGGGCAGTCAGAGGGTGGTGGCATCAAACAGGGTAGTGTGGCAACTATGGCATCAGTGACTATAGACACTACCCATAGCCATAGCCAGAGAGCTGACAAGATCTCACACATGCAGATTGACAGGGGTGCTTGAAAGAGGACTACTGACCATCCAGCCCCTGTCAGAGGTGTCAGAGCACATGTCATCAGCACGTGTAGGTCCATCATGGAGGCACAGGCACATTGTGAATGGTACACCAGACAGATGCTCAGGGTCATAGATGCAACACTGCCTGGCATGCATGACACCCTCCATGACATTGGTGATGCCTTACATCATTTTGCTGATGTAGTGGATCGATGGTGGGGTGAGACATTGTCAGTCCTTAATCTGTTGCCCTGCCATTGGCTTGATACACTTTGGACCCCTGGGAAACATGTTCTTTTTGACATCCACTCAACCTTGATGCAGGTGATGAGGGTCTGCATAGTTGTCTGAGATTTTTGAGGAGTGCATTCCTGAAACATGGCAGCATCTGGGAGACAAGTCCATCTCTTCAGCTGTTTTTCTTTTTGCTGTTTCATATGTGATTTAAGCCTGTTGTGCCAGTAATGCACATACAGATATACTGACATATATGGGTCAGCTGTTGAAGGCCTGAGCACAACATTGCCATCTAGGCATGCCACAGCCCACCTGTGGACAACCTGTCCAATACTGAGTGGGGAAGTGCTAATTCAAGGGTGTCTGCATGGCACAGGTGTTGAAGCCTATGGGTAACTTTTGTAGGTGTTAACATAATCTTACCATTTGGTGCAGATGTCCACCTTTTGTCTGGATGTAGTCCCTGTACCTATGTGATGACCCACGTCCAAGCCTTTTCTGACCACTGCCACTACTTCATGTGTGACTGCAACCATGTTATCAAACTGAGTAGCTAGGTCTGCCAATGCAGTATGTGCATTTATGGAGTTGTCGTTGATGTGCGAAATAGTGAGTCCATGTCCTTGCCATATGGTATGATGGTACTGTTTTCTGCAGTCAGTTGCAGGCCAGGACCTAGCCAGCATTCTGTATCCACTGTATGACCCCATTGCAGTGTATTAACATTGGTTTGTGGGTCAATGACAGACAACACACTACTCATGATTCCCACAGCTTTAGGCAGTACCTACATATGTGGGAGGTGGCATTTTGCATTCATGCATTCATACATGTGGGTCATTGTAGGTGGAAACTACTCACAGGGCGTACACATGTCTACATATTGCACACACATAGGCATTATAGGGAAGGGTTACCACCTTATCAAATGTGAAATGTGGGACACAGTTTGTAGTAGTGTGACACCTGGTAGGACATACCATAAACCATGGAAAGTGCACCAGACAGGACTTCCCTTTGTTTGCCAATATGAATGCTTCTTTGTGTCACATCACCATAGGTTATGCTATTTCTCATACCAGTAAGCCAGTGGCTACACCCACATGATGTGAAGGCTGTAAATGTAATAGATACAGAAACACACACACACACACACACACACACACACACACACACACACACACACACACACACACACACACGCACACACGGCAGGTGATGTGAGATTACAACCCCTACCTCACTACTATTACACAATGGAGCTCACCTGTATATTTGCACATGCCACTGGTTACAATTGGAGTGCAAATGGCTACAGCAGTACTTTACCATATGCCTTTCAGGGCATCACTCTCTCTCTGGCTCTATCCGTCTCTGTCTGTCTCTCTCGCCCCCTGTGTTTGCCTGTCTATAATTGTTATATTTGTATATGACATCTATATATATATGTATGTATATCACACTCATCAGATACAGATATATCTTATATGTGCCACATACAGATAGATGAGGGTGATCCTGTCTGATGGGGTGGTGAGAGACAGTTAAGGTGTACATATTTGTGTGTATGCAAAGGCATATATGGACAACACAGCTCAATAGTCAGATGTGGGTTTAGACATGGGCTGTAATTCTCTAAGTGTAGGAGTATGCCCAGTATGACCTTCAATAGTAACAGTGGGACTCCAGTCCAGAGATACTGTAGTCCGATCCAGGATTTTGTGTGCTACAGATGATTGGCTGATGAACTTGTGTAAACAGTCCAGCACCTCAGTGATATACTGGCTGAGGGGTCTCCTGGCCGTATGCTATCATTATTAATTGAGTCATATCCTGGGGTGGGTACAGAGTGCATTGGACTGAGAAGAGTTTTCTATAATATGTGTGGCATATTCTACATAGCACTGTGATTTCCTGGTATATCAGTAGCAGATCAGTATAAAGTAAAGTGAGGAAGCACTGACAGACATTTGTTTATTGACTCCATACACTGCAGGGAACTATGTTACAGCAGAAATTGTTCTAGTGTTCACACTCTATGTTTGTCTGGCCAGTGGCTCCCCTTCCCCTTATATGTGTCTCTTTGCCCTTCTGTAGTCCAGTCACAGCCTTTATCCACAGTTGCTGCTATGTATTTGTAGTTATGTTGTGAGTGGGGTAGAAGTTGTAATATCACAAACATGGTTACAGACTTCACACCTCTAACTGTACCTGTGTAGCAGGTTGTCCATCATTGTGCCCCATACTGTACATCTGCTGAGGTCCTCAGATCATTTGTGTTGCACTGTTATTATAAGGCTACATGTTGGCCATAGCTCTCAAACTCTTACAGACATCTGGACAGGTCCATATATAACAGCTAGGCACAGGCCCAGACATGGGGGCAGGCTCTCTTAATATTGCTCTTACAAACGTAGACAGTTGGTAGAATGGTTTTGTATTAGCTTGCATTTACTTATGGGTTTGACATCTGCATCTCAACTGTCTGTCATTGATGTTTTCACATCATCCTTTATTGGTTTGCAAATAGTTTGCCAGGCAAATGCAATGTTATGACAAGCAGAACAGATATATGAGGCATACGTGTGGACATTCTGTGACACCCTGTCATTCCAGGGGTATGAGTGGTACTCACTGACTTGTTGTCAGTACTGACACAGTAACTTGGCAGACCTTATATCCTGGCACTACATCTGACTTGTCACAACCTGCTGTTCTACTAGGCATTGTGTAGGTTACTCAGAGCTGTGTACTGTCCATATATGTGGCCCCCTCTCCCCTCCATTGTCCAGCTTTCCTGCAGTAACAAATATTGACTTCTGGACAGTGTGTACAACTCCTACCATTGGTGTAGCTGACATGCAAAATAGTTACTACAGCCAGTCTCGAACCATGGACCCTGACAAACACAGTACTGTACTTTGACCACTAAGCCACAAAAGCCACCGCTAAATGCTGTCTTCCTCCTGACACCATTAACCACGAACATGCACAGCACATTGACACCTGTATATTGCAGAAATGGAACAAGTTATCAAGTTGATTGTGACAGCCCCGGGAATGTGTGGTCTGCTGCTATTACCTTACAAACATAACTGTTACTGCAGTTCTATGTGAACACGGGTGTGATGGGGCAGGAGGGCATACCTCTCAACTGTACATGTCTTCACAGACTGTCCAGATGTTTGGCTCATATTTTGGGTCCATTTTTCATAAAATTGTGGTTGTGTGGCAAATAATAGTGAAATCATTTAAGACTAAAGATAGAGAGTAATGACAGACATTTGAGTTTCAGACTTCTTGCTCTTCAGATAATTCATGCTACTGCAACATCTGTTATTCTATCAACTTTCTATGTTTGTAAGAACAATATATAAGAGTTATCCCTGTTTTGGGACTTTGCCCCACATTTCTTTATGGCTTTGTAAAGATTTCTTTCTTGTAAAAGGTTTAGAACTATGTATGGGACTCCAACATTGATATCCGTGCATTTGTCCTGTGACCCTGCTGTTTGTAAGCCCCTCACATAGTGCAGTGGATTTTGCTGGCTTAGGGCCTTCTGCATATTGTGGGGCAGCCAGTATTTGGGAGAGAGTTCATGTTGTTCCACATAGCTGTCCGTTGTCTGCTGCTATCCCAGTAACCCACTCCATTCTCATGCATACATGCAGCAGTACCATACATATGCTACCACAGTGTGCTACCACATTAATTTATTGCTAAGAAGAGTGACGTACTTTGTGCTAGCAGCAGTTGAGAGGACAGTGCTTCAGGGCAGATTCTGTCAGATGCACGCAGTACACAGCCTATACATGGTAAGGCATAGGTAGTGTGATGTGGCTGGCATCCATTTTACTGTGTGGATGTGAGTTGGAGTGAGTTGTCAGTCTCTGGGCCTCTAGGGTGTCAGTGTATGTGCTATGCATTGTTTCTTTGCCAAGGCCAGGGTGTACCTGGCATGCCTACATCTGCCTACAGGGACAGGCTTAGGGGGTTACTCCTCCGAGTCCCCCTATGCCTGTGAGGACCTTGACAATGGTGGGGATTGTGTGTACCTTCCCTGTGACATTCCTGCACCGCAGCTGTTTGCACAGAATCATATTGCGTAACATGGCAGATACTATGAACATGTGTGTACATGTGGCTGGAAAGTACTGTAGGGGTCTACCAGATATGCCAAAGCAGCGTAGCCATGATTTAAGAAGCCCAAACACACGCTCTATAATGTTCCTAGCTTGTGTGTGTGTGCCTCATTATAGCATTCTTCAGTTGGTGTGTGTGCATTTCTGATGGGTGTCATCACCCACAGTTCCAGTACGTAAACATCATCCCCCACTAGAACAAGAAAAGTAAAAACACACAAGTGAAAGTGCACTACATCGAAATTACATTTTTGCAAAAGCTGATTTACTGAATCGGAAAAAACAAAACAAACTTATTTAAACACACCCCACCTACTTAACTATACTAACTCCGAGATCGCACTACAGTGGGGAAAAGGATATATTTCCTTATCCTCACTGTAATGTGCTTCGGTGAATCAGCTTTTGGGAAAGTGCACTGTTGATGTAGTGCACTTTTGTTTAAGTGGGTTTGATCTTCTGTTTGTCAAGAAAGTGTGTTTTTGACAAACAGAAGTATACCTATATATATATATATATATATATATATATATATATATATATATATATATATATATATATATATATATATATGGGTCTACTTTGTAAGAACGAAAGACCAGAAGAACAAAACTCAGAACACCAAGACAAAAACAACAAAACCCCAGAACACCGAAAAACACGTACGTTTACAAAACACACATAACACACAAAAACACACACAGCTGCCCCACACTACTAAACAAAACACCCTACACTAATGATAGGCAGGGGGGGCAAGCCCCCCTGCACCCCACACACCCTCCACTGTAATATTCTAACTCCAAGATCGCACTAACAGACACACAAGGCAAATACACACCCACACAGTACAGTTCCTCACACACACACACACACACACACACACACACACACACACACACACAGACACACAGACACACACACACACACACACACACACACACACACACACACACACACACACACACACACACACACACACACACACCACAGTCACAACACACACTTACACACAGCATTTCCCCTCACAAATGCACTCACACACACACACTTACCTACAGCAGAACACGAAAAGCACTAATTCAAACTCCCGTAACATCGGGATTTTGAATTTCGCGCTTTTTGGTGTTCTGCGGTTTCGTTGTTTTCATCTCGGCGTTCCGGATTTCGATCTTCTGGTCTTTTGTCCAACTCAAGTAGACCCATACACACACACACATATATATATATATATATATATATATATATATATATATTTATATATAAGTCAAAAAATATATTTTTACCACACCGCAAGTGCCACTCCAAAAATAAATCTTTAAAATATCTAAGCACAAATATAGGAGGGCACCAAGGCAGTCACTCTCAAAGATATAAAACTGATGAGTTAAATATTCCTTTCGCACAGCACAGCTGGGTTATCAACACTGCTGAGTTACCTATGCTCTTCAGCTCAATATAACTGCAACTCTCACACGCAGCACAGCTAGGTTACCAACGCTCTTCAGCTCCGTGTAACTCGCTACTCCTTTCCACTCATAAACAATAAGCAATGTCCATTAACAGTATTTTCCAGAAAATCAGCCTTGTATTCACAGGATAAATGAATTGGCAGCAAACAGCTCCTAGTAGTAAAACTTTTATTACAAATGGCTAGCGCTTTCACCTGTAGGCTTCCTCAGGCCAATAAAATTTAAACAAACACTTGATCTTCATATACACATTATTTCCCTTTCCTCTGATGTCATATCCTATATAAATTATCCGACATAAATATATACAATAAATACTATACTTCCTATTAAATGCTTATAAATAAAAACACAGTTATAAATATATACTACATTAAATATATAACATTAAAAACAATAAAATCATGCATCTAATTTATACAATTTAATTTACATGTGTTTGTGTATAACTATATAATTGCAAGTGCTTATTATGTGCTTGGTCATTTCATATACCCCAATTCCATATAATAAATTATATAACATATAATTATTAGACCTAAACATAAAACAATATCCACTTTGTGGCATTATATTCATCATTTCATGCTTGTTTTATAACTTCCTAGCTTTCAGCACAGGTTTGATAGGAACTCTGTCATTTAACCCTGGTGTGCGGTCCACTCTAAGTCTAATAACCAACTTCATCTCCTTTTGTTCTGTTTTATTAGATATATCCCCACGTCTAATAGTGACTTGATTAACCCGGATAACCTGAAATTTAAAAACATGTTCCTTAGATGTTTCTTGTACATGTTTTGACAATGCATTATTACATGATTCTATCCTTATATTATATAAATGCTCTCTTATCCGATCCCTTAGCCTACGATCTGTCTTGCCAACGTAGAATGCAGGACAACATGTACATGTAGTAAGATAGACCACATGAGTAGTGTCACACGTTGCTTGTACTTGGAATGTATAGTTACACTGTGTAATGGGATGTGTAAATATTTCTATTTCATTAATATATGGGCAATATCTACATTTATGGCACGGTTCTGTTGTGCCATTCTTTCTATGTTGGCTAACTTCTCCTACCCTATTTGGGGCACACAGCATCCTGTATAGATTAAATTTATTTTTATACAAAAACTTAGGATGACTACCTATTATTTCAAAGATCCTGGGGTCTGTCATTAATATAGCCCAATGCTTCCTGTATATATCTTTAATATTTTTCACATCTTGTGTATAATATATAGATATTTTGATGTCATTTGGCATCTGTTTTTCATTCATGGTGTTTATAATTTCAGTATTCCCTGTTCTATCTGCAAAGTATGGATATGCCCTACCTTTTCTCATAGTTTCCATTTCCATTAAACCTGCGTCTACTTCTTCCAATTTATATGACCGATCCAAGAATTTCTGTTTCAATTTATTTAATTCATTCCTATACCCAGAGCTATTCGAATTCAGGCGTGAAACTCTCATCGCTTGGCCTTTAACTATGTTGTTAAATATATACTCCGGGTGCATACTACTTCTATGCAGAAATGTATTTCTATAGCAATTTTTTTCTATAGACACCAGTATTAAGGAGTCCATTTGGTAACTTTTCAACATATACATCTAAATAAGGTATACTTTCTCTTGACTTTACCATTGTAAACTTTAAATAATGTGTAATTGAATTTACCTTTCCTAAAAAATCAGATAATTCCAATTCTCCTGCTTTCCAAATAAGGAAAAGGTCATCCACGAACCGCGTATAAAACTGGGCCTTTTCCTTAAATTCAATCATCTCAAACAGGCACTTATCTTCCCAGTCTGCCATAACCAAGTTGGCGTAGCTATTGGCACAGGAAGTGCCCATAGCTACGCCATCCTGCTGTATGTACACTTGGCCATTAAATGTAAACACATTATTGGTCAAGACTATTTCCATTAAATCACACATGACTTCAATGCGATTTTTTGTATATGTCCCATCTCTCTCTAAACACCTATGAATACATGCTATTCCCTCTTTATTGGGTATCATTGTAAAGAGGGACTGGACATCCAACGTTATCAGACAGTCTCTCTCACTTTCATAGGTTTTTGAAGTTTCATCATATAGCATTAGCAAGAACTGTTTTGTATATCTTAATATGTGAGTATATTTATTCACAATAGGTCTCAGAAGGGACTCTAAATACAATGATATTGGTTCCGTCATCCACCCCCTACCTGCAACTATTGGTCTCATAGGTGGATCTGTATCATGTTTGTGAATTTTAGTACTCCTTGTATACATGGTATGGTTGGATTTTCGACCAGTAAATATCTATATAATTCCTCATTAATTTTACCTTGGTTTAAAAGTTCTTCAGGTCTTGTCATAACTCTTCCTATTACCTTATTCACCTTATTTGTATTAATATTTTTATAAAATTGCTCATTATTCAACATATTACACATACTTGTTACATATTTGTCCATGTCCATCACTACTATAGGTCCACCCTTATCAGCTGGTCTAATCATAATACTAGAATCATCCCTTAATGTTCTAAGAGCTTCTCTCTGTCTAGGTCTTAAATTTCCATACCACTTCTTATTCTTATTTATTCTCTCATGTTCATGTAACTCTTGTTCGATCAGTTTAGAGAATGCATCAATCAATGGATGCAAGATAGGGGTATATGTACTTGGCTTTCTAAAGTGATGCCTTTCTGTGATAGTATGTCCAAATTCTAGTTTTAATTGTAAATTACATGTAACTAGTTTTAAATCTATTACACTTTCAGTGATATCACTCTTATTGGAGGGAATGAATGTAAGGCCTTTCTGCATTACATAGCATTCTTCTCTAGATAAATGTCTTCTTGAAATATTCCATATTAGGGATTTTTGGTCCCTTGCCACATTTTCTTTAATGTTGGTCCTACACAATTTGAGTCTGCTGATCTCTTCCTCTGCCGTCCCCTGCTTGTGGACAGGTCCCTCCCCCCTCCACCCCTCCATTGATCCACAATGGGGAAAGGAGCCTTATAGTTAAAATGGCTGGAAATATTTAGTGTATTATTACCATCCTTCCTTCTAGTAGAAATCTCATGGGTATCTTCACCTAGTACTTCTATTTGTGCTTGTGTATCATTCTCTGTTATTATTTCCCCATCCCTGAAATTACTCTGTATGGTGCTGGGGGGTAACAAACACATTTCATTTCCATTGTCATTATGTATCATCGCTGTCGTGACCACTACCCTCCTGTTACTACTTGACTGCTCTCTCTCCATGTTTTTATCAATTAAATCATGACATCAAACATTACATTCAGATACATCAGTGGTTATTTTTTCAGATACATTATTAAATTTATTTGCTTTCACAGTCTCTCTTCCATTTTTCTCAGCA
Organism: Protopterus annectens; assembly: GCF_019279795.1. Lineage (NCBI taxonomy): Eukaryota > Metazoa > Chordata > Ceratodontiformes > Protopteridae > Protopterus > Protopterus annectens. The sequence continues at coordinate 641,394,489 of NC_056739.1, read as the reverse complement.
TAATCTACCCTAGGCCAAGTAAAGACATGGCCCTTTTTAAAATCTTCAGTGTCCCTCTTAATTTTATTCTGCTTCTGTTCCAAGACATGTAGACATTATCCAGCAATTTTTCAATCAAGTTATCCAAAACATGATTAGGGTACACTTTATATAGGTGTAACTGCTGTTTCTGTATACGCTCCCTTAGCATTATTTCTTGTGGCAAGAAATATACATTTAGAAGTTCCATATATCTAATGCTCGTTTCCAAGTTAATCTGTTGCCACATATATAATAAATCTAAATACACAGTACCTGTAGTTGGCATCTTCAATACACGCAAGCCTCTTGGAATTATTTTCCGACTTATACAAACTTCGAAAAGTTGTCGCTGATGTTGGAGCTTCTTTAATTTTATAAAATCCGATTCCATTTCGTTCAATAGCGTGGATAGTCCTTGATAATCCATTTCAATCACTCCATCTCCCGCCGACTCGATAGTAACGCCATACGTTAACAGGTGATTGACTTCCCCAGTCACGGCATCCTCAAACCTGGTCTTACTATTGCTTTGCACTTCCGGTTTGTATGGTAACTCAATGGGTACATTAAATGATTCTGCCATTATCGCAGAGTGGTAGAAAATAGCCAAAAGTAAGTAAGTCAAAAAATATATTTTTACCACACCGCAAGTGCCACTCCAAAAATAAATCTTTAAAATATCTAAGCACAAATATAGGAGGGCACCAAGGCAGTCACTCTCAAAGATATAAAACTGATGAGTTAAATATTCCTTTCGCACAGCACAGCTGGGTTATCAATGCTGCTGAGTTACCTATGCTCTTCAGCTCAATATAACTGCAACTCTCACACGCAACACAGCTAGGTTACCAACGCTCTTCAGCTCTGTGTAACTCGCTACTCCTTTCCACTCATAAACAATAAGCAATGTCCATGAACAGTATTTTCCAGAAAATCAGCCTTGTATTCACAGGATAAATGAATAGGCAGCAAACAACTCCTAGTAGTAAAACTTTTATTACAAATGGCTAGCGCTTTCACCCATAGGCTTCCTCAGGCCAATAAAATTTAAACAAACACTTGATCTTTATATACACATTATTTCCCTTTCCTCTGATGTCATATCCTGTATAAATTATCCGACATAAATATATACAATAAATACTATACTTCCTATTAAATGCTTATAAATAAAAACACAATTATAAATATATACTACATTAAATATATAACATTAAAAACAATAAAATCATGCATCTAATTTATACAATTTAATTTATATGTGTTGTGTATAACTATATAATTGCAAGTGCTTATTATGTGCTTGGTCATTTCATATACCCCAATTCCATATAATAACATATATAACATATAATTATTAGACCTAAACATAAAACAATATCCACTTTGTGGCATTATCTTTATCATTTTATGCTTGTTTTATAACTTCCTAGCTTTCAGCACAGGTTTGATAGGAACCCTATCATTTAACCCTGGTGTGCGATCTGCTCTAAGTCTAATAATCCACTTCATCTCATTTTGTTCTGTTTTATTAGATATATCCCCACATCTAATAGTGACTTGATTAACCTGGATAACCTGAAATTTAAAAACATGTTCCTTAGATGTTTCTTGTACATGTTTTGACAATGCATTATTACATGATTCTATCCTTATATTATATAAATGCTCTCTTATCCGATCCCTTAGCCTACGATCTGTCTTGCCCACATAGAATGCAGTACAACATGTACATGTAGCAAGATAGACCACATGAGTAGTGTCACACGTTGCTTGTACTTGGAATGTATAGTTACACTGTGTAATGGGATGTGTAAATATTTCTATTTCATTAATATATGGGCAATATCTACACTTCAGTGAAATGAGATTTGGTGAAATGAGTTTTCAGCAATTTGAGCATTCAGCGATTTGGTCAGGGTGAATTGAAATGCAGTGAAATGAGCTTTCAATGAAACAAAGTAGACCCATATATATATATATATATATATATATATATTTTTTTATATAATCCTACTAATTCTAGCCTGTCGTTTTGATTTTCTGTGTATATTGCAAAGGAGTCATACACAAGTTTTGCATACCTGAATAGCACTAATTTTCAGAGTGATTTTGCTCTGTGAAGTGGGTGACACTGAATCAGACATCTATTAGGTTCATAAGTTTATAGGTTCAAAGGTGTTTACTAGGCTAATGACCACAGGGGCCTTTTTAAATCTAGCCATGCATCCCAAATCTCTGACCAGTTCTGATACCCTTGATAAGTGTAAGCAGGGGTTTAGGAGATGAGCCATTTACAGGTTACCTGTGTCCATGAAAGACATAGGTGCCAAACCAGGGATGAATTTCCAGTTTCCCATCCAATTGCCCAAGTTGCACTTGAATTGGGTTAGGGAGGAACTCTGCTTCACATGGATGGGGAGCCTCTTCCATAGACGTTGCAGTCTCTGGGATACATACATATCTCTCCAGCAGGACCTGTTTATATCATAGGCAAGGTTTAAGCTGTTTGTTTTGTGGATATGCAGAAGGTCCATTAGAGTGGGATCTGACAATGCCCTATATGCCAGGCATAGATCTCCCCTCAAAAGCCTGTAAGAGACAGAATACAGGGATAGGGCCTTGAGGCAGTCTGCACAGGACATTTTACTTACGTCCTGTATTCTTTTAGTAAGGTACCTCCATGGACATTCCAATTGTTGGATATGCTTGGTCAGGTACATACCAAAGGGAGCACTGTACTCAATGATAGGTCTGATGAATGCCAAATACAGTGGAACAATGATGTCCTTGGACTTATATGCCACACCTTTCTTTATAAGTTGTGCAATATAGAATGATTTCCTCATCACTGTAGACACATGATAGTCAAAGGCTAGATTACTATCTATGTGTGTCCCTAAGTCCCTGACTACTGGATCAACTCTAAGGGGTGTGTTGTCAATATGATAGCTACCAGGGATGAATGACTTCCCAAAGGATACTATTATGCATGTCTTGGCATTTAGTTTTAGTCCATGGCTCTGATACCAGTTGTTTATCTGTGTCAGCAGCTCCTGGAGAATACTTGTTTCAGTGTGAAATTCGGTGACAGCTCCTAATTTGCAGTCATCTGCAAATTTAGTCAGCCAGAGACCACTGACATTCGCCTTGACTTCTGAGAAGTAAATGCCAAAAAGGAGCAGTGAAAAGACTGATCCCTGAGGGACTCCACTTGTGACTGGCCTCTTTCTAAAGGTGGACTCCCCATTTCTAACTTCCTGTGTCCTATGTGTGAGCCATTTGGCTATCCACCAGGTGACATATGGGTTTGTACCTAACCTCTTGCGTTTGTCAACAATACCTGAGTGGGGTATTGTATCAAATGCATTGGCCAAGTCAAGGTAGGCAGTGTGAACAATTAAGCCTTCATCCATTGCTTTGTTGACCTTCTCAAAGAAGTTCACTAGGTTGAGTTGGCATGATCTGCCCTTGATGAAAGCAAACTGGGTTGGATCCAGTGTCTGGAGATATACTATATCTCTCTTGATCATCTCCATGATAATTATTTCAATAGCTTTACATATAAGACTAGTGAGACTTATGGGTCTGTAGTTACCAGGGTCTGTAGATGGTGCACCTTCGTGTAGAGGGATGGCTGTTGCCTTTCTTCATTCATGATCATGAAACCTGTTTGGAGGCTACAGCTAAATAGTAATTCCAGAGGCCCTGATAGCTAATATTTCATGCTATTTGGAAGACCGCCTGGGATATTGTCTGGGCCCATTGATGCAGTGTTTTTGGTCTTAGACAGAGCATTAAGTTCCTGTTCCCTAGTGATAGTAGGGGGAGTTACATCTGATGATATTTCCTGAGGAAGGGTTGAGGGTGAGAGAGGGGTAAAATTGGAGCTGAATTTATCAGCCAGGGGATTTGTTTTGTCTTCTGGCTCAATATACATGGCTCCATTTACAATGAGCTCTGCACACAATTGTGTATTGCCTTTGACATTGCAGACATAGCTAAATAATGCTTTGTGTTTGTCCTTGGCCTAGGAGGCCAAACTTACCTCAAAGTTGGCTTTGGTAGACTTTATTTGTCCTCTGAGTTTTGTTTAGTTTGATGAGAGTGCTTTTATCTTGCTTGGTGCTGCACCTCCTAAATTTCGCCATGATTTTCCTCCTCCTGTTATACAGCCTATTGGTTTTGTGATTCCGCCAGGGTGGCTTGTTTTTTTATTTAGTTCTGTACTTCTTCCTGGTAGGTACAGCTGCCTCTATGCAGCTATTAACATGCTTGTACAGGGTTTCTGTGAACAGTTCTGCATAGGCAGCAGTGTTCTCAGGGTTTATGAGGGCTTGAAATTTTGCCATGTTCCCATTTAATAGCAGGAAGTTAGCCTTAGAGTAGTTCCTGAATATTCCAGGTTTAGCTGGGGGTCCACATATTATTTTTACTTCAAAGTAGACCATTTTATGGTCTGACCTTACCAGGGAAGGCAGTACAGTATGGAGTATGCAGCATTTTACCATATCAGTGAGGACCAGATCCAGTATGGTTACACCCCTGGTTGATGTATTGACTATCTGGTCCAAGGAGTTTGTGTTTACAAAATCCAGGAATCTCTCTGCATGTACGTTTGGTGTCGTTTAAAATTTCCAGTTACTAGTGGGGTAATTGAAGTTACACATGAATAAGGTATTGAGTTAGATACTGCTTCTAATATGTTTAAATACATGGTATGGGTTTCCTGGGTCATACAGTGGGACATATAGCTTGCAAAGAAGTGGTATTGGATTTTGCCTATAGTGATTTGAATATCGAGCAGGTCATGTGCACTGTCCTGTTTGAACAGCCTTGAAGTATATTTATCTTTGACGTAAATAGAGACACCTCCACCTTTAGTTCCTGCCTGTGAAGTAGCTAGCATAAATGTGTGAAAGAAATTATAACCCAGCACTGCTGGTGTGCTCTCTGCTCCCTTAAACCATGTCTCAGTGATCACACAGATGTTGGCATTCTCTAGGGTAAATAGAGCTTCTAGGGACTGGAGTTTTTTTGTTTAGACTCCTAGCATTGAGCCTTTTTTAATACCTTTAGATTTTCTTGGTTTTGATTTGCTGTGTCATTTTGCCATTGCCTAAAAAAGGCAATATGGGGGAAGACAATGCTTTAGCTACTATTCAAAAGCCTAACAGGGACAGGTGCAGACCATCCCTGGTAAAGCAGCATGGTCTGTTGACCATCTCCTTCCATGCTGACAAATATTGCACCCCCTTAGAATGACACAAGAAACTAAGCCAATTATTAAAGTCAATCATCTTTTGTTCATACTGTGGCATCATCCTTGGAGAAGGTAAAATGCTGCTCAATGCTAGGCTCATACCAGCCTGAGACACATTCTGAGAGCTCCATGATGTCTCTCTTCATATAGTCTAGGGAGGTACATCTCAGGTCATTTACTCCCACATGGACTATGACTGAGTCATATTGGTAATTGTGGTCCAATGACCTGAATGCCTGTGTAATGTAGTGCATCATAGCACCTGATAAGCAACTAACCATGACTTTCTCCTTGCTCAGCCTGATAAGAGGGACATCAGTGTGCCTCACGATGGAGTCTCCAATGACTAGAATGTTGAATTATGTGGTGGCTTGCATTATGGGCATAAAAGTAGAGGCTCCATGAAATGTAGCTCTATGTGTTGATGTGGGTATGGTTTTGAAAGAGTGCATTTGGGGCTGCTGAGGGTATTTGTTATGTGTACTTCATCTAGGAGGTCTTTGTGGTTTAGAAAGGTTACAATTAAGTGCCTCTGCATATGTGGGTTGATATGTCTGCTTTTAATTATGCATGATGGGTGCAGCACGTGTACTACTGAGAACCTTATTGACATTAGGAGTACATTTATGTGAGAGCTTTGCCTCCAGTGACATTGTGTAAATACATCTCTCACATAACATATCAGTTTGTTTGAGAATTAACTGGTTGTCAGTAAACATGAGGCAATTTCTACATTGCATCAGGATGCCCATATCCACGAAGCCGAGAACAGAGACGGTAGGAAAGTTCATATCCATGGCAACATACCATTTTTTTATTGATTAGACAGTTGGAGTGAATATCAATCACTGTCAGGAGTATCCGGTTTGCAATTATGGGGACAGTGCTTGTCACTGCAAACTAGGTGCCCTATGTGCAACCAGTTATTGGAGAAATTTAAATTGTGCTTTTATAAGAAAATGTCACTCAAAGAGTCTGAGTCTATACAGAGCACTGCCAAACACTTGAGGGGAAACTAATACACAGACCTTGAAAATTTAAGGATGAAGTATCACCAGAAGCAAACTGTTAGCACCAATCCCAAGATGAGAAGCAGGCCACAGCCTGTTTAGTGATCCACAGTCTTGTCCCAGATGATGCAAGGGTCTGTAGGCTTGCAGCCTTTTCCTGGTAGATGCCTTGAGTAGCAACCAGACCAATCAGGAATGTTACACATATACACTCACTCTCCAACCAGAAGTAGTCAGGAATCAATGTACTCTGCTCCTTTTCTCACCAGGACCAGAAAGAATATAAGCACAGATTCCCATTCCCAGCTGTCACATATAAAGCAGTTATTAGGGTTTCTGGTAATCAGCAGTCTCCATGAAATAATGTCCCTGTACTCCTTGTCTCACCAGGAGAAAACAGAAACACTAATTCCAAGATAATTACTGAGAGGCAGAATATGGACTCTCCAATAACTGGTGGTCTTGCAATAGATATTTAAAGGTAAGATGAAAAAAATGTTTATCCTAAACACTGCAGTGTATACTAAGCAGTTAGATATGAAAGTGGGTAATTTAAGTTTTATCTGTCTAAGTGGAGAGGCACTATTTTAAAAGAGCAAGATAGATTGAAAGGGCGTGGGCACTTTTGTATACTGGTACTATGGAATACAGTGGGATGGCTAATAAATTAAAATAGTCAAAGGGGAGTGATTTCACAAAATGATAGTTATGTGCTTACTCACACCAGCCAGTGAAGGAGAGAGAGAAGGAGATATATGGTCAAATTAACATAAGGGGCAGGCAGCTAGAAAGACAGTGGTGTTTAATAACATAACAGTAACAGGGTGGGATGGTGGGAAAAATTATGTCTGACTCACAAGAGACAAAGCTGTGGTCTCTTTTCAAGTTTTAATATGCAATTAAAAGCAGAATACAAGAAAAACACAGTGTAAAGAAAACAAATCACAGTATACCAAATAGAAAAAGGTAATATAGTACAAAAAAATCAAAAGCAAACTAACCTTTCCCTTATAGCAAACTGTGGCAGAGTCTGCGTGAGCTTTTCCAGCAAAGCTTTGAAATGGTTTATTTTACCCTTAACTAGAAGGTTTAGTTCCTAGCTCCATCCCCTCAGTTCACAGATTAACCTTAACTGACATTCTCTAATTTCTGTGTGACTCCTTAATTGACTTGTTATAATTTCTGTCTGACTCACAAGAGACACAACTGTGTTCTCTTTTCAAGTTGTAATATGCAATTAAAAACAGAATACAAGAATGATGTGTCACAGTGTAAAGAAAACACAGTATACAAAATAGAAAAAAAAAGCAATAAAGTAATGCAAAGTACAAGAAATCAAAAGCAAACTAACCTTTCTCTCACAACAAGCTGTGGCAGAGTCTGTGTGAGCTTTTCCCAGGTATTGAACATCTCTATCATAACAAGAAAAGGAGTCGATAAGCAAGCATATGTTTAGCAGTAGTGTAGCTACCAACACTAATCAGATGTACAGCAAAAGCAATGCTGCAGTAGAGTACATGAGCAATGTGACAAGCACACAGTTAAGGAAGGCAGCGATACAGCAGGAGCAGTGCTACAGTAGAGTGCATGACCAGTGTAATAGGCAGCTGTTTAGCTTGAGAAATGATGCAGTAGAATGCATGATCAATGTGACAGTCATCATTGTTAAGGCAGGCAGTTATACAGTAGGAGCAGTTCTACAGCAGAGTGCATGACCAGTGTAACAAGCAGTTGTTTGGCAGGAGAAATGATGCAGTAGAATGTATGACCAATGTGACAGTCATCATTGTTAAGGCAGGCAGCTATGCAACAGGAACAATACTATAGCTGAATGCATGATTAGTGTGACAGACATGACAGTTAAGGCAAGCAGGCAGACAGTTGTTTATCAGATGAAATGCTGCAGTAGAATGCATGACCAGTGTGACAGGCACACAGTTAATGCAGACAACTATATATCAGGAGTAGTGCTACTGCAGAATACATGACCAGTGTAACAGGCATCACCATTAAGGCAGGCAGCTGTTTAGAAGGAGAAATGCTGCAGTAGAATTCATGACCAATGTGACAGACCTCACAGTTAAGGCAGGCAGCTATACCAACAGGAGCAATGCTATAGTATTGTGCATGGCCAATGTAACAGGCACCACCTTTAAGGCAGGCCACTGATTAGCAGGAGAAATGCTGCAATAGAATGCATGACCAATGTATTACAAATCACAGTTAAGGCAAGCAGCTGTAGAGCAGGATCAATGCTACATTAGTGTGCATGGCATCACTGTTAAGGCAGGCAACTGTTTAGAAGGAGAAATTATGCAAGAGAATGCATGACCAATGTGACACATCATTGTTAAGGCAGGCAGCTATACAGCAGGAGCAATGCAACAGCAGAATACATGACCCCTGAGACATGACATCACAGATAAGGCAGGCAGTTGTTTACCAGGAGAAATGCTGCAGTGAAATGCATGAACAATGTGACAGGCATCATAGTTAAGGCAGGCAGCTGTACAGCAGGAACAGTACTCAGTAGAGTGCATGACCATTGTGACAGGTATCACAGTTAAGGCAGTCAGTTATACAGCAGGATCAATGCTACAGCAGAGTGCATGGCCACTGTAATAGGCATCACAGTTAAGGCAGGCAGCTATACAGCAAGAGCAGTGCTGCAGTAGAATGTATGACCAATGTGACAGACATCACAGTTAAGGCAGGCAGACAGTTGTTTACCAGGAGAAATGCTGCAGTAAAATGCATGACCAATGTGACAGGCATCACAGTTAAGACAGACAACTATACAGCAGGAGCAATGCTGCAGTACAGTGCACAACCACTGTAGCAAACAGCTGATTAGTAGGAGAAATGCTGCAGTAGACTGACATGCAGGTGGGTCAAGTTGCCAGTGCCTTCAGCAGCTACCAGCCTCTGCAAATGATGCTGCAAGACTAGGGAAGACCCCTCCCATCTACTTTCAGAAGGGGAAATTTTCCTCCCCTGAAGAGTAGATATGGATGGCATCGTTGTCCTCAACAGAAAACATCCACCTTATGGCCATTGGTATCTCAGTACTAGAGGTATCAGCCAGTGAGGTCTGAGGTGACTGTAGCCTCACATCCTCCTGTTCAAAACAGGACCTGCAGAAGAATGAAACAATAAGAAATGAATGATTACACATATGTGCTAAAAAATACAATTTGAGTTGTGCAGTGCACTATTACGGATGTCATACACACCCTGCTGCCAGGAGAGGTGTGTCCCTACCTTCTGTGACACCCAGTCATATTAAGCTGCCACTCATACATTACTAGGAAAAACTACTTACTCTTAAGTACATGTATACATCAGTAAGGACTGTAGAAGGCAATGGTATTGAAACAAAAAATGATTATAGTAGGTTTTGGACTCCTTTCCTAAATCTACCTCTCTCACTTATGAATCAGGCTCTGGTAGCACTGCTTCAAGTTACTGCATTTATTTTGGCACTGCTTAACAGAATAGGTAATGCAAGTAGAATTCCTTAGCATCTGAGCAATCTCAAGCCAGGCATTCAGTTTCCACAATGGGATTCCTCAACATCTGAGCAATCTCATGCCAGGCATTCAGTTTCCACAGTAGGATTCCTCAGCATCCCAGCAGTTTCATGCCAGACATTCAGTTCCCACAATGGGCCAACTAACTCTTCATCAGGCACTTCCAGCGCAGGAAGAACAGGAAAGTCCTGTACACCCTGGGAAACTACACACCATTCCTGCATTCTTAACTGCCTGAAGTAGCCATGGGCATTCATTCAGGTCCACTTAAGGGGCAAAATGATAGCCACAAGTGCATAGACTCACATTTCTGACTCACATGACTGTCTCTAACTGCTGACATGATTTGGTGGCACATTGCACAGCAATTCACAGACAGTGGCACAAAATAACTTCATTAGCATAACTGCCACTGAAATGGCTTTTGTTAGTGAGATATAAAGTCTCTACACCAATGGTACAAGTGTTAGATGCATTTCAGTATTGATTATGTACATCTGAAACTTCATGGAGTTAATGAAGGAGTCCTGCTGAATAAAGTACCTCAACAAGAACATTAAAGCTGGTGGTGTATATCAGTGACAGTATGTCAGAAGTTTTGGATCATCTCTTATTGGAAACCCATGGCACTCTCAATGGACTGTATCGCCTAGATGTAATTGTTGGGGGGAAATATGTTACAAGGGGTATGGGCTTCCAGGGCCCTGTAGTGAGTCATGGATACAGTAGGTAATGGGTGGATGGCTGTGCATAGCATTAACTGCAGATAATCAGGAGCAAAAAAAGGGGCTGTGAATATACATATGGGCATCCTACAGAATGCCACACACCTACTGGCTGATATATTAAGGTCATCCAAGGAAGACATTGCTTAGAAAAGTTCAGTAACTATGATAATAAAGTACTATGGCAGGCTTTCCACAGACACATGGCATGCACCTCTTGGGCAAGATGATTCAGAAAAGCATTATTGACACCAAATATGGCAGATAGTAATACAGGATATAAATACTGTGGATGTCCTTATTACATCTGTACAATAGGTTCAGTAAAGGATTACTACTATTACACTCTGGAAAGGACAAGGCATGTCATACTGCTTAAGACACATTAACCAAAAGAGGCACTGCCAACAATGAAGCAACTCCTGGTGGCCAAGAATTTTTTGGTGTCACTTGTTGGATATGGAATTGGCCCCTCTTACCTGTGAGTGTCTTGGATGTGGAAGCTGGGTTGGCACCAATCACCTGTATATCAATAGGGAAGCACCAAGTTAGTATTGTCCATTACAGTACAGTATAACACATTCCACTGAATGTTTAAAGAAAAGGATGGACCAAAGCCCACTTGCATATCCAAACTTTTACATATCTCTTATCTGCAGTAGAAGCAACCTGCACAATGAAGTGTGCCTTATAACACAGCTGCAGCAACCTTCACAACAAGGTGTGTCTAGCAATGCAGCTGCAGCAACCTGCACAACAAGGTGTGTCTAGAACAGTGGTGGTTACTGGTGCCTTGTATATACACAATCACCAGAAGCTGAAATTTCCCTATAAAAAAAACAACTCAGAACGTTACTTCAGTCCCACGTTATTCACAGGGCAACTAGTTTGTTTAGTGAACAGTACTTAAACATTTAGTTAGGGCTATTGAGGTCTTGCTTACCTTCTTTTAGCACCCAGGACTATCACTGCTCAGAAACCATCTGGCTTGGGTGCTGGGCAGCATCATTGGTTAGGCTAGCTGTGGATTACACCCTTCCCTTGTCCAGCTACAAACAGCCTCCAATCCTATCCCTTGCAAGTACACATTAGCACCTGCAACTATTGAACACATTCTTGCTATTTCTGCATCCATCTTGACTGACATGGGCATCCTGAGGCAATGTGGCAATTGCCTTATGTACATGACAACTACTTAATTCTCAAACAGACAAATACAGTATGTGAGAGATGCAGTTACACATTGACACTGGAGTCTAGACAGACACTTCAAGCAACAAACTGGTTGTCAGCAACATCACTCCCCCCCCCCCACACACACATACCCACGCATGCACGCATGCACGCACGCACACACACGCACACACACACACACACACACACACACACACACACACACACACACACACACACACACACACACACACACACACACACACACACACACACAGACCAACATATGTGGAGGTGCTCACATGTAACTTAACCAAAAATCAAAGGCCTCTCAGGAGCAGTCCTCTGAAACACCACATGCACACAAACAAGACAATTCCCACACAACACACAAAGCCAAATCTAATTGTGTCTAAACTATCAAGCCCATATGGAAAACACTCTGCAACCCAATAGTCTGCTCATAGGAGACTCCATTATGAGACACACTGATGTCCCTCTTACTAGGCTGGATAAGAAGAAGGTTACAGTTAATTGTCTGTCAGGGGCCAGGCTTCACCACATCACACAAGCACTCAGGTCACTTACCACTATATACCAGAATGACTCAGTCATAGTCTATGTGGGCATGAATGACCTGAGATATACCTCCTTGGACTATATGAAGATAGACATGACTGAGCTCTCAGAATATGTATTATAAGCAGGTATAAGCCTAGCAGCATTTTACCATCTCCAAGGATGATGCCACAATACCAGTAAAAAATTATCAACTTTGACAATTGGCTTAGCTACTCATGTCATTCTAAAGGGATCCAATACTTGTCCACCTGGGAGGATGTGGTTGACAGGCCATGCTGCTTTGTCAGGGTTGGTATTCACCTGTCACCTCTAGAATTTTGGATATTGGCCAAAGCACTATCCACCCATATAGTGCCTTTTTAGGCATTGCCAAACAGACAAACCTTCCAACATTACAAAAGCTACTCAGGACAAGCTAAAGATATCCTTGGTCAATGCCAGCAGTCTCAACAAGAAACTGCTCTCTCCAGAAGCAGCTGTTCAAAACCATGGAAACTGCCTTTTATACATTCTGACCACCCACTGAAGATGAAAGAGCTAAATGTGGAGGTGTATCTATATACATAAAGGATAAGCACACCTCAAGGCTGGTCAAACAATATGACATGCTTGAGCTGCTCCATGTCCAGCTAACCATGGGAAAAAATCCATTAAAAAACAGGCTTGGCATTAAAACTTCTCTGCCCTTGAAGCTCACATTAACTGAAACAGCACTGAAACCCATATTCAGAAAAAATGCATCTGGCCAGTGGCGGATTAAGTTTGCCTTTGGGCTGTTTTCAAATCATAGGCCTCTTGCACACATTTTAGAACCATGCAAACATGCAAGAGTGCTTTGATTCACCTTCCTGGTTGTATTAAATTATATTCCATGTATACTACAGCACCACTGTTTAGACTGTGTTTTAGATTTATAGTTTTGAACATTTTTCCAGTAAGTAATGAAACAAAACATATGAACCAATAATGACAAAGCTGCCCAATTCAGAACATTTCAACCGTAAAAGGCAACTCAAACTTCTGTCACTACAATCCACTAATATCAATCAATATGCACAATATCTGCAGAAGTATGTCATCTGAATAATTCCACATTTAATAGATCTGTAACTAATGAACAGGTTGCTGCTAGCAAACAACTTTGCAGTTCAGTCTTTCATCAACAAATTCAGTGCCTGCTGCCCTTGAAGCATAAATTGCCTATGTTACATTAAAAAAATGGAAAACTGGTAATATTGCAATAAGGAATGGATGGCAAACTAAAACAGGTTCAACGTTACTAGACATAGGTTCATAGGTGTGTACTAAGCTAATGGCCCTGGGGTCTTTACAAGCCTAGCCATAGGATTACCCAGGCATAGTGCCACCCGACCTTAGTTCCCAGTAACTCTGTCGAGTAGAGCCACTGGAGTTATCACTGGGGTGAAATTTCTGTTTCCCATCCACTCATTAAGATATCTCTTGAATAGGCCAGTGAGTTGCTCTGCTTGACATGTATGGGAAGTCTGTTCCATAGCATGGGCAGTCTCTGGGTTATGAACCTGTCCCTCAAGCATGTTCTGTTAATTGTGGTAATGAGGCTGAGGTCTCTGGAGCATGTGGTGTGGAAATATTGGGATTTATTTAGATATAGCATTTCTAACAGAGTTGGGTCAGACATGGCTGTATAAATCAAGCAGAGATCGCCTCTAAGTAGGCGATATGATACAGAGAATAGTTGGAGTTTTTTGAGTCTGTCCATATAGGACAAGTGTTTAAGGCTTAGGATCCTCTTTGTGAGGAACTTTTGTGGCCTCTCCAGTTGTTGCAGGTGTTTAGTGAGGTACATGCCAAATGGGGCATTGTACTCGATGACTGGCCTAATGAGGAAAGAGTAGAGGGAGACAATGACTTCTTTCTTCCTGGATGAAAAACCCTTAGTAATGAGATGTGCCACATAGAAGGATTTTCTGACCACAGTGACAATGTGGTGATCAAAAGAGAGGTTGCTGTCAATCTGTGTTCCCAGATCTCTTATAACAACTTCTGTGTTCAGTGGACTACCATCAATGTGGTAATTCATGGGAACTGGGTTTTTCCCAAAGGGGATGCTGACAAATTTTTTGGCATTGAGCTTAAGGCCATGGTTCTGACACCAGTCGTTGGTCTCAGTGAAGCCATTCTGTAGGATGTCAACATCACTTGGGGAGTTAATAATAGCTCCCAACTTGCAATCATCTGCAAACTTTGTCAGCCAGAGTCCCTTCATGTTGGCCTGGACTTCGGAGAAGTAGATACCAAACAGGAGAGGACCCAGGACCGAACCCTGTGGGACTCCACTCATGACTAGTGGCAGTCTGACTTGGAGTCAGCTACTTTCACACCATGGGTTCTATCTGTGAGAAAGTTTGCAACCCGCCTAGTGATATAGGGGTTGATGCCAAGCTTAATGAGTTTTTCTATTATTCCTGAGTGGAGAATGGTATCAAAGGCCTTGGCTAGATCAAGGTACGCTGTATGAATCACCTTGCCGTCATCCACAGCTCTGGTGACTGACTCAGAGAAGTTGACCAAGTTGAGTAGGCATGATCTACCCTTTACAAAACCAAACTATGTGGGAGCCAGAGTTTGGAGGTTCCCCATATCCTTGTTTATTAGGTCCATGATAATGATGATGTGTTCCATAGCTTTGCATATCAAACTCATCAGGCTAATGTGATGATAGTTCCCAGGGTCTGTAGTCACTCCTCCTTTGTGGAGAGGGATGACTGGAGCAGTGCGCCATTCAGTAGAGACAAAGCCTGAGGTGAGGCTGTGACTGAACAGGGCACACAGGTGAGGTGTCAATGCACTCTGTAGTGCATGTAAAACACACCCAGGGATATTGTCATGTCCCATAGAAGCTGTATTCTTGGCCTTGGACAGTGCTGTTTTAATCTGAGCAGCAGTAATACTGGGTGCCTGGCAATCTACTGGTATTGTAATTGGTCCTTTGGGGGAGGAGAGAGGGGTAAAGTTGGCACTGAATCTGTCAGCCAGTATACTGGCAATATCTGCTGGCTTGGTATAGGACGTACTACTGTGCAGTAGCTGAGAGCAAATTTGGGTATTGCCGTGGAGATTCCTTACTTAACTATAGAAGGCCTTGTAATTGTCTTTACTGTCTGCTGCAATTCTGTTTTCTTAGCTAGCTTTAGATGATTTGATGAGGGATCTCAACATTTTGATGAGGCTGATAAGGGAGTTTTTCCAATCTTGGGACTTCACCTTATTCCACATCAGTTTCCTCCTTCTGTTGTAGAGTTTGTTTATGGCAGGGGACCACCAGATTGGCTTCCTTTTTTTGGAGGAGAGTGTCTTGGTTCTATTGGGTATGGCGAGATCCATACATCTGTGTACTTGTTCGTACAGTGCATTGGTGAATGATTCTGCAGTCATGCAACTATTCTCCATTTGCATGGGTTCCGTAATGTTAGCCACCTCTGTTTTTAGGAGCCCAAAGTTAGCTTTGGAGAAGTTTTTCATGGTGGTTACCTTTGCAGGGTGGGGGGGGGGGATGTGGATCTCCAAGGTGATTAGTTTGTGGTCGGATCTAACCAGGGAGGAGCTGACTATTGTTGTAGAGCAACAGTCGCACATGTTAGCAATGACCAGGTCAAGGATGTTGCTACCTCTAGTGGGGGTAAGAACGAGCTTGTCCAGGCCAGTGGAATTAATGAACTCCAGGAAACATTGGGCAAGTGTATTGGTACATGAGTAGTTTACCCAGTTGATGGAGGGGTAGTTGAAGTCGCCTAGTAAGAGAGTGTTAGGTTGTACCCTAATATTTTCTTGGGTGCTTAGGAACATGGAGTGTGAGTCTCGGGACGTGGTTGGTGACCTATAGCAGGCTACAACCTGAATTGCTGTCTTACCCAATGTTAGCTGCATCTCTGATGCATTATATTGAGCTACCAGTCTGGAGGTGTGCGCTTCCTTTATGAATATGGAAACACCACCGCCTTTGGAGCTTCGGTCCAAGTTCTGGGGCCAAAAGGTTTGGAATGAGTTATAGCCTGGTATTGCAGGGGTGCTTTCTGCTGCCTTGAACCATGTCTCTGTTACAGCACAAATGTCGATGGTCTCCATTTTAAGGAGTGCTTTGAGAAAGTGCATTTTGAGATTTAGACTTCTAGCGTTGAGCAGCATGACCCTCAGATTGCATTTGCTTGTAGCTGTTACAGTGGTAATTTGGTCTTTGGAACACCACCTAAAAAAGGCACTATAGGGGTGGCACGAGCCTTGGCCAGTATCCGGAAGCCCAGGGGTGACAGATGCAGGCCATCTCTGGAAAGCATTGAGGTCTGTCAATCATGTCATCCCAGGTGGACGGATACTGGCTCCCCTTAGTATGACACCAGAAACTTAGCCAATTGTTGAAATCAATCATTTTCTGCTTGTATTGTGGTATCATTCTGGGTTATGATAGAATGCTGCTCAGGGCTAGGGTCATACCCCCGCTGGGCTACATAATCCAAGAGCTCCTCCCTGTCTCTTTAAATGTAGTCCAGGGAGGTACATCTCAAGTCATTCACACCCACATGTACAATGACAGAGTTATATTTGTATCTGTTGTTGAGGGACCTGAATGCATACATTATGTGGCAGATCCTGGCACCTGACAGGCAGCTGACTGTTACTTTCTCCTTATTCAACCTAATGAGTGGGACACCAGTCTGCCTCACTGTCAAGTCACCTATGACTAGTGTGTTGAGCATGCTGTTTTGGCTTAGGGGCTTTGTTTGAGTAGCACACTGTTTAGGAGAATTATGTGTCTCGTGATTAGTGTTGTGTTGTGGTCGCATGAGTTTCTGCCTTGGATGTCTCTACTGCTTGGGTAGATTTTTATTGAGAGCCTCCATGAAGGTGGGTGTGTGGCTTGTGTTGTTATGTGAAGGCAGTGCTGGTATGTGTTCTGGAGGGCTATGTGTTCCATGTGGTGTGGTGCAAGTGTTGACCTTCTCCTCTTGACCAGCTATTCTGGTCTTGGCTGGAGAGTGCGTGATTTCCAATTTGGATATATAAGTCCATCGCAAGTCTGAGTGTTGGAAGGTAAGAGGAGAGGGTTTAGTCAGTGTACATGAGGCATTTGCTACATTGCCTCAGGATGCCCAAAGTTCACCAGGCTAATAGGAGAAAGCACAGAGAACTGACCTTTAGACAAGCCTGGAGGGGGGTGGGCATTGATAATAAGTAGTGGATCTGTTTCCTTGTAGAACGTTTAGCGCTGGTAGCACTTTTGTGTGCTACAATAATTGCTAAAAGAAGTCTGGTAAAGTGCTAGACTAATAAGCTAGTATAAGTGCAGGAGAGGAGATAACTAGTAGATCTAAGGGAAAAATTGAAAAGCAGACTCTGGCACTGCTCAGAAGCTTGCAAACAGTCCTGGATACAGCAAGTCTGTATCTGGACTAGACTGTTACAGGAAAGGTGGGAAACAAGCGCAAACAAGGGCTTTTAAACCAGAAAGTTGAGAGAGATATAAAAACTGTCCAAGCTAGACTATTACAGGAAAGATGGGAAATAAGCGCAAATGCAGGCTTTTAAACCGGAAAGTTGAGAGAGATAGAAAAGCTGTCCAAACGGCCAATAAACTACAGTTTCTGGGCCAGGAACCATGCCTTTTGTGGTAGATAGACTACCTAGTGCTTACTACTCCCACTGATAAACTAAAAGGCTTCCCTCCAACACAGAAAGGCTTGGGGGGGCTCAGAAGCTTACAAACAGTCTTGAGAATAGCAAATCTGTATCTGGACTAGACTAGTTACAAGAAAGGAGGGAAACAAGTGCAAATGTGGGCCATTAAATCAGAAAGTTGAGCGAGATGGAAAAACTGCCCAAACGGCCAATAAAAATGATTAATGGGCAAGAAACCACTCCTTATGTGGTAGATAGGCTACCTAGTGCTTACCACTCCCACTGATAAGCTAGAAGGCTTCCCTCCGACACAGAAAGGCTTGGGAGGGGCACAGGAACTTACAAACAATCCTAGATACAGCAAATCTGTGTCTGGACTAGACTAGTTACAGAAAAGAGGGGGGGGGAGTGTAAATGCAGGCTTTTAAATCAGAAAGTTGAGAGAGATGGAAAAATTGCCCAGATGGCTAGTAGCTACAATTTCTGGGCCAGAAACCACTCCTTATGTGGTAGATAGGTTATCTAGTGCTTATCATTCCCACTGATAAGCTACCAGGCTTCCCTCCAACACAGAAAGGCTTGGGAGGCTCAGGAGCTTACAAACATTCCTAGATACAGCAAATCTGTATCTGGACTAGACAAGTTACAGGAAAGTGGGGAAACAAGCTTAGATTTTTTTTTTTGTAAAGTAGAAAAGGAGAAAGCTACAACAGAAGATAATTCAAGGTTAAAAATCTAAGTGGGTTGGGCTTCTCAAATGTTCTCTCACTATTAGGTAGAAAGACCTAATGACACTAGACTGGGAGGAGTGTCCCATATCAAATATACAATATGGGTGGGCAACTGCAAAGCCACTATTACAGCTACTAGCTGTAGCCACTAAATGAAAGTTTTAAACAGATAAAGGAGCAAGGCGGCAATAGAGAATTCTTTTAACTGCAAACAAATCAGTTATATGATACCTGACTAGAACACAGAAACCTCAACAAAAAATACACAGAAAAGCATGGATAGAGCACTCACAAACAGAAAATACAATTTACAGTTAAGTAATTCAGTAAACATGCAATTAGAGTAATGATACAGTATCTAGCAATGAAAAATACAGTTAAAACAGTATAAAACAGTACATAAATGCAGTGAAACAGTAAAAAAGCTTTATAACAGTGCAAAATATAGTAGATTAACTGTATAGCACAATTATAAGCATTACAGAAGTGCAATTCAATGAAATAAGTATAAGAAGTACTTATTCTGCTCTTGGAATCTTAAGGAATTTCTGCCTAGTCTCAGTAATGAATTAACATCCACAGCCTGGTAAATACAAGCACAGCCCTTTGCAGAAACAGGGTTTATATACCAGAAAGGATGTAAGAATCAATAAGCTCGAATTACTACTCAGTCCTACTAACCCCTGCTATTACCCATCATTCGTGTTACAGAAGGTCAGAAAACCCTGTTAACTCTCAATAATAATGAAGACAATACACTATCAAAGGAGGACATACTCAGGGTTGCAGCACCCCCCCCTTAAAATGCAACACACTATCAGCAATTCATCTACATAATGTGGGAGTAGAACCCACAGTCTTCTGCATCAAAAGGAAAGCATACTACTTGTTGTGCTACTAATACTAGTTTTAAATTGTATACTACAATAGTGATATCATTTGCTAAACAAAACAGTTGCACATTGTAAACAGACTTAGCATGAGCAGTAGTAAACTTCTCTTCCCTTGAAGTTCACAATTCCTTGAAAATGCACTTGAAACTAAATTCCGTAAAAAGTGCACCTGGAACTCAGTTCCCTGAAAAATGCAGCTTGGTAGATGGGGTAGAGGATTCAGCCTATTGTTTCCTGTAACTAAGATACAAGGTTTGTGCTTAAGCAAATTACTAACCACCTGCTATCCATAACTAGGGTATTTCACTCTCATTTACAGACACCTCAATCTCTTGTGCAAGAAATCTGGACAAAGCCTAAAATAAATAGGGACTAATTATAAATATTTCTATCATGAACTTAGAAAATTGCTAAAATAATAGGATTTGTGTTAGTATGCATTTTTCTAAAGGATATGAAGTCTGAAACTCAAATGCCTGACATTATTTAGTAACTTCAGTCATTTTTATAAGGAACATACCAAAAATATGGGGCAAAAATCTGGACAGTTGGGAGGTATGCTACCTACCTACCTAACTCTTACACACACACACACACACACACACACACACACACACACACACACACACACACACACACCTTCTTACCTCAATCTTACACACAAACACCACATTCCTACCTCCCTCCCTCTTACACACACACACACACACACACACACACACACACACACACACACACACACACGCACACACACACACACACACACACACACACACACACATATACACACACATGGGTCTATATCACATTGCCGAACTTGTATAAGTTTGAACAATGTAATATCGAACCCAAAAGTCCAAAACCGCACAATAATGAATGCAAAGAACATCAATTTTTTTCCCAGGGGAAAAAATTGCTGTTCCCTAAAAAAAAAAAAAAAAAAAAAACATAAACAAACTAAAACTAAAGTGGGTGCCACCCCACCCCCTTACTTAAATGTAAGAACTCTGAGATCACACCAGTGGAGGAAATAGCAAAGCCCTGAAAACGGCCCACCGATTTCTTTTCCCTGGGAAAAAAATTAATGTGCTGTGGCTTCACTATTTTTGCATTTTGGACTTTTGGGTTAAATATTACATCGTTCAAACTTATACAAGTTCAACGATGTGATATAGACCCTACACACACACACACACACATATATGCACACACCCCTACTTACCTACCACTTAAACAAGCACACACACCTACATCTCACTTATCTGTTGTTCAGAGTATGCATTTCAAAAATCTTCTGGCATTCAAATTCTGTATGCATAGAAGCCAAAGGTGTAAACAACAGGTCACACAGATGCAGAAGACAAATACCGATTGCACACACCTGTCACATCTGTGTAACCAGATGCAAAGGACATTCTTCTTAAAGAAGAACTCCTGAAAAAGTTTTAAAAAAATAAATCTCCTGGCCAGTGGCCTCATCTCAGCCAGCGGAAGTCCTTTCCCAGCCAGTGGGCCTTAGGCAACTGCCTTGGTTGCATAGTACTGTATCCAGCTTAGAGTTTGACTAGTCTTATGTGTAAGGTCATGGAAAGAATAATCATGGACCTGGTAAATAATGACATTTATTCAGAGCTTCCTTATGCCTGGATTGGACACTACAAGACTTGGATTGCTTCTAAAACCATCTGTAACTACAAAGCTGATACAAATATTTTTTGCACTTGCTCTATTTCAGTGCTATTTGACACACCTGTGCTGAATTTATTGATTTGTTTGAATTTATCACTGTTTTTCAGTCTGCACTTATTTAAAAAAGCCATCTGTTTGTTACCATACTGCTCTTAGGTTGTTTTAACAGTATTCTGATATTTCCTAACCTCCTCTGATACTGTAAAACCTGTTCTGAATTTAGCAAGTTCTCCTGAGTTTGCCAACATATTTCTAGGTTTTGCAAAGCAGTTTTGTGTTTGTAGAAGTTCTCCTACATTTGCACACCTTTTTTCTGTATTTGTGAACATTTCTCAAGGTTTGTGAACTTATTTCTAAGGATTCCTGATAATGTAGGTATTCTACCTTTTGTTGTAAAGCATTTGTTATTACACTTGAACTCAAAACCATTTTTTTACATTAAGAGGATTTTTCTGCACTTTGGTGGGAGCAGAGGGCTGATTCAACCCATCCAAGTTGGGAACTGCTGATGGAAGGCTTATTTTGTGTTTATCTGATTGGCCCGAGGGCTTAACCGTGTAAACGTGTTTCATCCTGCTGGTATAAAAGCCTTACATTTTTGTGAGACTGTGCTTGTTTATTCATAACTTCCCTGCCTGGCATGGATACCCATGCCTTGTATATAAGGAAACCTCTCCAGTTTAAAATCCTGTATAGGAAACATTCTCCACAGTTTCCCACTGTTCATAGCTGCTCAAAGAGCTCTCAATTTGTGTAGAAGGCAACACCACTGCAAGTCGTCCTATAGTATACTACTAAACACTCTCACTTTAACCTATAAGTGACTCTCCCCTACTCCTTCCCATATACTAATGGTCTGGTATAATAGATTGGCGCTTCCCTGTCATTTCTGTTTCTGGAATGGTGGATATGGGAATCCTGAGGCAGCGTAGTAATTGCCTCATGTTCACTGACAACCATTTAATTTTAGAACAGACAAACACAGTGTGTGGAACAGATGTAGCTACACAATGTCACTGGAGGCAAAGCTCTCATATAAACACATGACAAATGTAAATCAGTTTGTTTGCATTACACCCAAAGCACTTACTACCAACACTAAGGAACAAACACAAAGACCCCCAAATACAGAGGTACTCATTTGTAATCCACACAAACCACCAAGACCTCCTAAAAGCATCTCTCAATGGCCCTGCACACACTAAAAAAAGACAACATCTCACACAACACATAACTCTTAAAAACATTGTAGTCCCACTTCCAAGTCTATAAGGCAACACGCTACACAGCCAAACATTCTACTTATGGAGGATTCCATTGTAAGACATGCCGATATCCACCTTACCATGATGAACAAGGAAAATATCACAATGATCTGTCTGTCTGGAGCTAGGATCCACAAGATAAAGCATGCACTTATGTCTTCAAACCACAAGTACCAGTATGACACAGACATAGTCCATGTGGGCGTAAATGACCTAAGACATACCTCACTAGACTATATGAAGAGAGACATGATGGAGTTGTCTGAATATGTGTTCCAGGTGGGTATGCCTAGCTATGAGTAACATTCTACTTACAACAGTGATGATACTACAGCTGCAGCAACCTGTACAACAAGGTGTGTCTAGCAAAGCACCTGCAGCAAATGCACAACAAGGAATGTCTAGCAATCCAGCTGCAGCAACCTACACAACAAGGTGTGTCTAGCAATACACCTGCAGCAATGTACCTAACAATGGTTGTCTAGGAATGCAGCTACAGAAACCTGCATGACAATGAGTGTCTAGCAATGCAGCTGCAGCAACTTGTACAGAAGGGTGTGTCTAGCAATGCATCTGCAATAATGTGCACAATAAGGGTTGTCTAGCAATACAGCTGCAGCAATCTACACGACAAAGAGTGTCTAGAAATGCAGCTGCAGCAATCTGCACAACAAGGTGTGTCTAGTAATCCATCTGCAGCAATGAGCACAACAAACTGTATCTAGTAATGCAGCTGCAGCAACCTGCACAACAAGGTGTGTCTAGCAATGCAGCTGCACAAATGTACACAACAAGGGTTGTCTAACAATGCAGCAGCAGCAACCTGCATGATAAGGAATGTATAGAAATTCAGCTGCAGCAATGCATAACAAGGGTTGTCTATCAATGCAGCTGCAATAACCTGAATGACAAGGAGTGTCTAGCAATGTAGCTGCAGCCTGCATAACAAATTGTGTCTAGCAATATAGCTGCAGTAGCATGCACAACAAGGTTTGTCCAGCATTGCAGCTGCAGAAATCTGAATAAAGTGTGTTTAGCAATGCAGCTGCAGCAACCTGCACAAGGTGTGTCTAGCAAGGCATATGCAGCAGTGTGCACAACAGGGTGTGTTTAGCAATCCAGCTGCATACACTTGCAGCAAGGTGCACAACAATGTGTGCCTAACAATGCTCCTGCAGCAATATCCACAACAAGGTATGTCTAGCAATGCAGCTGCAGAAATATGCACAACAAGGTATGTCTACCAGTGCAGCTATAGGAACATATACAACAAGGGTTGGCTAGCAATGCAGCTGCAGCAACCTGCATGACAAAGAGTGTCTAGCAAGCCAGCTGCAGCAACCTGCAAAATAAGATGTATCTAGCAATGCATCGGCAGCAACATGGACAACAAGGTATGTATAGTATTGTAGCTGCATTAAGCTCCACAACAAGGTGTGTCTAGCAATGCAGCTGCACCAACATCCACAACAATGGTTGTCTAGCAATGCAGTTGCAGCAGCCTGCACAACAAGGAGTGTATAGCAATTCAGCTACAGCAACCTAAAAAACAAGATGTGTCTAGCAATTCATATACAGCAACATGCACAAGTTATGTCTAGTAATGCAGCTGCAGCAACCTGCACAACAGGGTGTATTTAGCAATGCAACTGCAGCAATGTGCACAACAAGGGTTGTCTAGCAATGCAGCAGCAGCAGCAACCTGCATAACAAGGAGTGTCTAGCCATGTAGCTGCAGCAATCTGCACAACAGGGTGTGTCTAGCAATGTGGCTGCAGCAATGTTCATAGCAAGGGTTGTCTAGAAATGCAGCTATAGAAATCTGCACAACAAGGTGTGCCTAGCAATGCATCTGCAACAACATGCACAACAAGGAATGCAGCTACAGCTGCAGCAACCTGCACTACAGGGTGTATCTAGCAATGCAGCTACAGCAACATGCATAGCAAAGGTTGTCTAGCAATGCAGCTACAGCAAACAGCGCAACAATTTGTGTCTAGCAATGCAGCTGTAGTAATATGCAAAACAAGTATTGTCTATCAATGCAGCTACAGCAACCTGCACAAGTTGTGTCTAGCAATCAATCTACAGCAACATACATAGCAAGGTATGTCTAGTAATGCAGCTGCAGCAACTTGCACAACAAGGGTTGTCTAGCAATGCAGCTGCAGCAACCTGCGCAACAAGGAGTGTCTAGCAATGCAGCGCCAGCAACCTGCACAGAAATATATGTCTAGCAATATATCTGCAATAATGTGCACAGCAAACGTTGTCTAGTAATGCAGCTGCAGCAACCTGCACAGCATGGTGTGTCCAGGAATGCAGCTGCAGCAACATGCAGAACAGGGCTGTCTAACAATGCAGCTGCAGACACCTGCACAACAAGGTGTATATAGCAATGCATCTACAGCAATATGAGCAACAAGAGGTATCTAGCAATGCAGTTGCAGCAACCTACACAACAAGGAGTGTAGCAATGCAGCTGCAGCAACCTACACAACAAGGTGTGTCTACCAATGCATCTGCAGCAACTTGCATGGCAAAATATGTCTACTAGTATATCTGCAGTAATGTGCACAACACGGGTTGTCTAGCAATGCAGCTGCAGCAACCTGCACAGCACGATGTGTCTAGGAAATGCAGCTGCAGCAATGTGCACAACAAGGGTTTTCTAGCATGCAGTTGCAGCAACCTGCACAACAATATGTGTCGAGCAAGAGTTGCCTAGCAGTGCAGCTGCAGCAACCTGCATAACAAGCATTGTCTAGCAATTCAGCTGCAGCAGTGTGAACATCAAGATGTGTCTACCAATGCATCTGCAGTAACATGCAGAATAAGGCATGTCTAGCAATGCAGCTGCAGCAACCTGCACAACAGGGAGTGTCTAGCAATGCAGCTGCAGCAATTTATACAACAAGGGCTGTCAACTAATACAGCAGCAGCAACATGCACAACAAGGCATGTCTAGCAATGCAGCTGCAGTAATTTTCACAACATGAATTGTCTATCAAAGCAGCTGCAGCAACCTGCACAGCAGGGTGTTTCTAGCAATGCAGCTGCAGCAGTGTGCACAACGGGGTGTATCTAGCAATGCAGCTGCAGCAGTGTGCACAGCAGGGTGTGCCTAGCAATGCAGCTGCAGCAACATTCACAACAGGGTGTGTCTAGGAATGCAGCTGAGAGATGTATGTTCAAGAGTACCACTATGCATGTCACATGATAAAGAGGCCTATATATGAGGGCTGACAATGGTGTCATGTGTTCTTGGTTTCACAGGTTCTGCAGGTGGGGGGTTTAGTACAATAATACAACACAAGACTGGTTTCAGAAGTGTACATATGACCGGCAATGATGGCAATGTGCAAGTGGCACAATCTGATGACACCCTGACACTGTCTGCAACACTGGAGAGAGAGAGAGAGACAGAGAGAGAGAGAGAGAGAGAGAGGAGCTCATATAGAGACCTCATATAGAGAGTTGCACAATGTCCGAATGGAGACACGATAAGTCAGCAAACAAAAAGAAAGTAGTATTGCTGAAATTGAATTCATCTTTAAGTCTTGGTGAGTACCTTCATGAGGTGTACCCTCTTTTTACAAAATCTCACCAAGATGATACTGATAAATAGACTGTATTTTATATATATATATATATATATATATATATATATATATATATATATAGCATATATCACTGGCAAAAGTAGGTCAAAAATTAAAAAAGATAGCACAAGACCCAGGATAAAACATTGTCCAATCCTAGTAGGTGCACTGGTGCCAGGACTAGAAAAATGGCAATTTAGAGTCCTCAAAATATGGAAACATTCCTACAATGGGGTCAGACCAGGCCCAGGGGGAGGATGGCTTGCTGTTGTGGAAGGAAGTAGCAATCCACAAAAATCACAAAAACTGATAGGCCAAAGTAGAGCCATAAAGACACTAGAGTGGACTATCGAGGATAAGAAGAAATTGTGTATTGTTACTATTACTCAAAAAGCCCAGAATTTCCAGACACAAGATATACAAAAAGATTAAGAGAGAAATTAGAGGAAAGAAAAATGCTTCCACAAGAAAAACTGCCAGAAGCTTCAAATAAAAATGTGTGTATATTAATACAACAGATTTGTAAAAAAACACTACATAGACCAATAAACTTTGATCTGTTTAGAAAAAGAAGCATCTGAGGAAGTGCAAAAATATAAACAACAACATCTAGAGAGTTTGAAAGGTATAAAAAAGAAATATGACATGGGAAATAGAGAGATTCGATATGGTGCAATATTTATGCAAAGTTGAAGGCCAAATTAATCACTACAAAAGAGCAGCCCTAGCTCAAACAATATTAGAAGAAAAATACAGGCAAAGGCATCCAGATAAGGAAAAATTCTCAATAAAAAAGAAATATCACTTAGAGGGAACACAGAAAAGAAGATTAGTAAAGTAGAAATTAAAATAATAGAAGCTGAAGTTATGAAATGCCTGAGAAGTGAAGGATTTGGTGTAGAAGGTTTAACACAGGTTACATCACAGCATGATGGAACAAGTCCCCAAAGTAAGGAGAAACAGGAAGATCAGGAGACATCTGAAGAAGAAATATGGACATAAGAAAGAAATAAAAATAAATTTAATATGGTATAATATTTATACAAAGGAGAAAGCAAAACTAAATACAAAATGACCAGCACCAAAGATATTTGAAGAGAAATACAGGCAAAGGAATCCAGACAGGGAAAACTTTACAATACAAATAATAAGAAAGCAAAAAGGAAAAGTAGAAAAGAGAATTAGTAATGGAGAAGTAAAGAGATAGAAACTGAGGTTACGGAGTACCTGCAAAGTGAACGACTTTGTGTAGAAAATCTAACTCGGAAAACACCACAGCTGGATAGAGTAATGGACATCCAGATTAAGGAGAAACTAGTGGAATGGGAAGCAACTGATCAATAACCATATGAAGATATTTTGGAGACTTCCACAGGATATCAGTATAAATGTTCACTGAATGGGTGGGAGGTTGGTGTAATGGTTAAGGTGCTTACCTTAGAAACACAAGGTGCAGGGTTTGATTCTGACATGGGGTAACTGGCTAGGCTTAAAATGCTCCATAAGGGCATTTAGCCTAGTACTAACCTATGAACCTATAACAGCAAGGGAAGGAGCAGGAAACTGTGGCAACTCTGACACAGTCAATGTTGAGGACAGATAGACCAGTGAGTTCCCATATGACAGAGTAACAGATGACATGGGATAAAATTGAGGAGAATGTGCCACAGGAAGATGCTATGGAACCTTCTATAGCACACTCACAGGAAATGGGGAATAAAAAATGCGTCTTCAGTTTAGAAGAAAATGAGCTAAGAGAAGAGTTGCTTGATTTAATAAAGCTAGATAGACATATTAAAATCAATGAAAGAAATAGACTGCAGAAGGCCAATAAAACCCAAAAAGTTAGAAGTTTTATAAAACAAATGAATACATTAATTAGACTGTCCATAGAGACCCATGCAATATAATAGAAGTAAACAGAATATATTACTGTGCAGCTAAATTAATAACAGATAAAGTTGTACCACAAGAACACAAGATAGTAAGGGAAAGGAAGGGGAGAAATTGAATACCATCATGGAAGTATCAAATAGAGAAAACTATAAAGCAATTAAGATAAGTTTCCGTGGTGGTGCAGCGGTAGCATTGTTGCCTCACAGCAAGAGGTTCTCCCGTTCGATTCTCAGCTGGAGGGCCTTCTGTGTGGAGTCTGCATGTCCTCCCTGCAGTCAAGTGGCATTTGAAAGACATGCGTGAATGGGCGTGCCTTCGTTGAAGGTTGGGTGTTGGGCTGTTACCTCTGCACCATAAAAATCGACTGCCAATCATTAGCAGATCGGAGCTCCGCTGTGGTGACCCCTAACCGGGAAAAGCCGAAAGAAAAACAACATAAAGCAATTAAGACAAAAAGTGTCACGTTTAGAAGAGTGTAGAAGAAGGAACAGATCAGCAAAAATACTCAGAAAGATAGATGTGATAAAAGCAATGCACAGTATTAGAGCTGATCAGGATCTATCTTGCACTATTGCAAATAAACTAAAAATCTTAGCACATGTGGAAAAACTTAGAAGATATGCAGATAAATACAAAGGAAAAGTATAAAATAAGCAATGTACTTATCACCCCAAAAAGTTCTATAGAGAACTGGGAAACAAGGCAAAAGGAATTGAAAGACCACCCAAAAAAAAAAAAAAGAAGAAATCGATACATTTTGGAGAAATATTTATGAAGATCCTGTGGAATGTAACAAAGATGCTAAAAGGATAGATGAAGTAAAAGAAAGGATAAGAAGTTTAAATGTACAGGATATGAAATGGGATGAAATAATGGCCAGAGATTGAAATAAATTTAAGAAAAGCCTCCAAATGGAAAACCCCAGACCCAGATGCAGTACCTAATTTCTGGATAAAAGTATTAACATCTTTGTATGAAGATTTAGCCATGCGTAAGAACTATTTATATGCACACTCTGAACAGATACCAGCCTGGTTAACAACAGGAAAAACAATGCTCCTACTTAAGAGTGAACCTCCAAGTTATCCTAAATATGGGTTTATATTGAAACATCAAAAGCCTAAAATTCCGAATCACACAACATCGAACACAGAACATCGAATGCAAATAACCCTGAAAGCTCAGAATTTCTAAAACGGAATGTACAAACAAAAACACTTGGCCATCCGCTCACCTAACTGTAACACACCAAACACCATGCCTCTTAAACTGTCAAAATACAAACCAGCCACCTAATGCAACTACCCTACAAACTTAAACATTGTGTACTCTACTCCGCTCAACAGAAAGTAAATATTAAACACAAGACCAGCATACTAGCACACAACAATTGCCACACTACATACACACTATGTGCAAACAACAAAATATTTACATTATTTATTACTAAAATAAACAAACAAGCTACAAACTATTTTTATGTGGGGGCACCCCCCCCCAATATGGGGGTCTGTGGCTCCCACACCCCCCTACTTAAATATACCAACTCCAAGATCGCACCACAGTGGAGGTAATATATTCACATGTAACATTCTGATGTTATGTGTCTTGCTTACCCTGCTATTGAACAGTGATTTGTAGCAGAAGTTCTTCACATTTCACATTTCACATTTCCCAGTGATGTCAGGATGTGTAACTTTGCATGGGCCAACTATGGGAATCCGGGGTTTCCGTTTTCAGAATTTTGAGCTTTCGGCATTGTTTGCGTTCAAGGTTTGGTGTTTGATGTTGTGAGATTCAAGATTATGGTTGTTTTTTATGTTCTGATATATACCCCCTAAAATGTATAGACCAATAACTTGCCTTCCGATGACAGAGTTTATAGTTCTTTAGAAAAAAATCAATCATGGCAATAGAACAAAAGGGTAATAAAAGAAAGTCATATGGAACAAAGGATCATTTGTTGCTAAATAAAATCATAATGGAGAACTGTAAAAAGGGGAATAATTTAAGTACGGCATGGAATGACTACAAAAAATGCATTTGACAGTATCCCACATTCATGGATAAAAGAGTGTTTAAAATGAATAACATACACGCTACACTGATCAATTACATTACAGTGACCATGAAACAGTGGCAAACCACCCTACACTGATTGATTACATTACAGTGACCATGAAACAGTGGCAAACCACTTTGCAATTAAGGCATAAATAAAGAAAAAATTGTTATTCAAGAGATAAAAATTCAACGGGAGTATTTCAGGGTGACTCCATGTCACCACTGCTATTCTGAGTTGCCCTTAACACATTAAGCTGTCTGCTTAACAGAATAGGTCATGACTATAATCATACGTGTACAAATCCCAGCCATTTCCTTTTCTGACATTTTGTTAATGTACATTTTGTGCTGTTTTATTGTATTGTATTAACAGAATATGCTTGATAGCATCTTTCTGTATTTCTGTCAGTTTTATTTTCTGCTGGAAATAGTCTGCCTGAAATTCCACTAAAAATGGGCTACACTCTGGCAGGCATTTCCTGTCAACAAATATAAGTAACTAAATAAGCAACATTGAATGTATTTATATCTTTTGTGTAGGAAAATGCATAGTAGTGATGTAATTGGCCATGGCATTTTTCTCATACCAGTTTGTCACATTCGAGAACATAGTTATGCCCCAGAATTCAGTAAACTCCATGAAGGAATAGCGTTATTCCTACATGGAGTGAATGGTGTCTGACAGTGCGCCTTACATATTAATGAGAGGGAGCCATGGACATGGATACTGAATGAGTGCTATGGGGTGTGTTACAGTGCCCACAGATCTGTAACATGTCCCTTGCACTGACAAAGTGCCATACGGTACATTACAAAACAAAACAGTGTCCGCGGACACTGAAATATTTAATGGTAAATGAAATCAATGCAGGACATGTATGACTGGTACTGTCACACACCTCCTGCATTGTGAAAGTGCAGTAAGGCTCTTTACAAATAAAATTCATACTCTCAACTGTACAGATTTTTCACAGAATGTCCAGATGTTTGTCTCATAGTTTTGGTCTGTCCCTGATAAAATTACTAGTTTTCTGGCAAATCACTGAGAACTGAAGTCCCTAAATAATAAAATCATTTGAGTTACAGACTTCATATCATTCAGAAAATGCATGCTAATACAAAACCAGACATTCTAGGGAACAGTTTCTAAATATTCAATCGACAAAGTAGCCAAAAACGAAAATCCTCATAAGGTAAATTGAGACTTTAATGCAAAATTCAGACAAACAAGATGTAAGCGCTTTCGCGGACGTTAACTCCGCTTCATCAGACATAGTAAAAAACATATAAAAAGTTGCTTTAAATGCATTTCAAACCATGTGATCAAATACGTTGAACCAATTAATCAATTAAGTCACTTATTTTGAAACTGCACTCAAAAGTATATGATGTCCATTAATAAAAACTATTCTAAAACAACAATTTGCAAAAATATATAAATTCATAATATGTACAATGCTTATGTAGATACCTCTATCGTAAGTCAAGGATCAAAATTTAACGCACCTTTTGGAGTTTCTTTCCATACGTATCTAAAGCCCAAAAGTGTATACAAACACAACATAACCTGTTGTCCAAGTCGTGCTTACGTAACACTAGCTGCGTCTTACTTACGCTGCATAAACGATGTAAATACACCATGTATACGATATTAAGCATCCCCTTAAAGCAAACAATTTGCCTAGAATTCAAATATATACTTAAAATAATCACACAAATATTTCTGTCATAGATCAAGAATACGAATTAAATGCACCATTGAAATTTCATTACTTGCGTGGCATAAGTCTGCGAGTGCAGTAAGCACAACGTAACTTGCTACATAATTCGCAACTTTCTAACTTACTAATAATACTTGCATGTATTATAGAAAATATAAAGTGTGATTCCTCACAATGTAGTAATGAAACCTTCTAACTACACTCACTAACGGATGAATGAAACCACTCATGGTGAAATGTATCCAGGAACTATATACTATCATGAAATAATGATGCCAGGTCCTACGTGCATTACATATATATATATATATATATATATATATATATATATATATATATATATATATATATAAACCTTATTTACAAGCATAGTAGTAACCATGTGTGGCATAACTATTGTATGACCTAAAAATCCTATATGCTTAATGATGTATTGTGTAATATCACGCTACGAACGTAACTTGCTTGAACAAAAAAGAAAGAAATTAAATAGAGATATCGATGATTTCTCTAAAAATAATGTGTTTGTTTGGCCTAAACAAAATAAGGACAACATTGCACGCCAAACGTTACATAATGACAATGGTAACCAGCTGACCAATATGAATGTTCCAAGTGCTGCATGTGAACCGGAAATGGTTTTGGGTGACAAGGAGTGGAAGCAAATTAATAAAGAAAGCTCAAGGTCTGAAGAGACGGAGCGGTCTAAGGACGGTTTAACCAACGGTGCTGTTTCACCTGAGACCAGTCATTCGGTATATACTACACCAAATGAAACAGCTATTGTACGCCAGTTAGATAATGCATCCACTAGTCGTGAGAACAACGTATTCCATGCTAGCATGTCGAGCGTTGTAAGAAGAAAGATAGAGCTTGAAAAAGGGGAAGTACGAAATTTTCCTGTAGCCCCCCTACCCATCAGGACTGGCAGGAAGAGATCTTTAGAATTGGACATGATGAGAGGAGCAAAAAGGAGAGATTCTTTTCAACAACAGAATCAGCGTACGCTGACAAAATATTGGAACCACGATGCTTAGTAATGAACTTATCCAAGCATGTGTTGACTACGACAGAGGTAGAGTTATTAAATAAGGGTATGAATTTTATACCAACCTCAAACATGGACATTAGTCAGGCCATATTGGCTGTGAGAGGTTTTGCACGCAATGTTTCACTTAAATTGTTGTATGGCACTGATTCCAAGGACATGGGTAACCATTTTAAAAGTAGAAGTACATATGTACCACAGATGCAAGCTAGCTTGGACATATTTGTAAAAGCTGTTGAGAATGAACTGTATGATGATAATAATTTTTCCAGGACTGCTAGGGATAATAATCTTAATAAATTGGAGCAACAAGCATTAATAGGACTTAGGAATAATAAGAATATAGTCATACGTCCAGCTGACAAGGGTGGCCCAGTGACAGTATTGGACTCTGTATATTATGATAAAAAGATGTTACAAATGTTGAAGGATCAAGCTTATGAAGTGGTTTCTAATGGTATTGTCTATGATTTACAAGACACCATTCATAATTGTTTATTGGAATGTAAATGCATGAAAGTTGTTACTGATGAACTGTTTGATTTTTTTCTAGTGTCAAATCCGTTGATACCTAGAATACATGGATTGCCCAAAGTGCACAAAAATTTGGTGGAGCCGGAATTTAGACCGATTGTATCGGGATCTGGGTGGTTGACTGAACCAATGTCCATTTATTTAGATCATGAGCTTAAGAATGTATTGAATGAACATACACATATACTTAGGGACACTGAACATTTCTTAGTGGATCTCCACCATTGTATAGAAGGAATAAGTGATACTAGAGAGATTTGCTTGGTAACAATGGATGTTATCTCTTTATTCACTTGTATTCCGAATATTGAAGGCATTAATTCCCTAAAGATGTTGCTAAATGAATATAGTTCATTTGATGTGAATAAGGTTGAATTTTTATGCCTTTTATTAGAGATGGTGCTTGAAAACAACATTTTTCTCTTTCAGAATACATGTTATAGACAAAGAAAGGGGGTAGCCACGGGCACTAGCTGTGCTAACAGCTATGCCAACTTGGTTATGGTGGCTTGGGAAACTGAATACATCTTAGGAAATCCCAATGTCATCTTTTACCGGAGGTTTGTGGATGACCTCTTTTTTCTTTGGAAAGGGACTAGTGATATGTTGTCTATATTTTTTGAGTATTTCAACTATATGAGTTCCTTTTTGAAATTTACTATGGAACACTCACATGAAAGCATTAGTTACTTGGATGTGACAATTTCTAGGAAAGGTAACAGTTTTACAACAAAAATTTATCGTAAGCCATGCTATAGGCCTGCATTTTTATACAGAACTAGTATGCATAATCCAACTATTTTTGAGAACATCATTAAAGGACAGGCCATGAGACTTTCCAGACTTTCATGTGAGGAGTCTCAATTTGTAAGGGAACTTGGACAACTGAAAAAGGGACTCTTAAGTAGGGGATATGGACAACAAGAAATATCCAGGGTCTACTCTAATGTAAGTACTTTAAGGACCACCAAAGCTAGACCTTATTTTTCAAAAAGAACAGGGCCACGCATTAATCAAGTGAGTAGAGAACACAGGATACAACAATTGTTAGTTCTACCCTATTCTAATAACACCAGTATAGTTAGAGATGCTATAACACACAATTGGAATATTTTGATGGTGGATGAGAAGATAAAAACCATTGTAGGCAATCACCCTAGTTTTGTGTACAGTAATATGAAAAATCTTAAACAATCTTTATGCTACAATGATACCAATACATATATTACACCCCCTCCATTTTATGAAGGAACCATTAAATGTGGCAAATGTATGCAGTGTGACTCAATAGATGGGTCTCGCTTCTTTAAACACCCAGAAAGTGGCCGGTTATGGGAATTAAGGAACAACAGTAATTGTAACACTAAGAATGTTGTGTACGTGGCCCACTGTGTTACATGCTTCTCATTTTATGTGGGCAAAACGAACAGGACTTTGCGAGAACGCATCAGAGATCATTTCTATTGTTATACTAGAAAACAAGATTATAGTGCCCTAGCTAAGCATACATTAATGGAGGGTGAGGCACATAAATTTCTGTACCAAGTCTTACATGTTCAAACAGAAACAGCACGTCTTGGTGATATAGTCAATCTAACTGAGCAGGCTGAGCTTCGTTGGATACTTAGGCTCGCAGCACACAAAGGTAAAGGATTAAATGATACAGTTTCACTTAAACCTCATTTGAAAGGTAGGAGGCTAAGATAGCATATTTATGAAACTAGTGCTAACTATATAGGTAGTATTTGTATTAGTTTCACTGTTATAGTAATTAGTTATGATCATACATTGTCACCACATACATACTAGTACTGAGTCATTTTATATTTGGGTCACTATAATATTATTTATAGTACAATGTTGAGCATATCAATATATTCTATGTTATAATAGGTTTTATTATTTTCATTTTTATTAATATGGCTATTTCATAAGGAGATTTTTACATTTTTTTACATTTTTGTATTATATGTTTATGTATGGATGATACTTGTATTTTATAATCATCATCATTAATTTTTATGTTGGCTATAAGTTTAGATTTAATGAAGATATTTTTAATGTAGGGATATATTTACAGTTATTTATGTTTAATTGTTTATCATTACACAATACATTATTAAGCATATAGGATTTTAGGTCATACAATAGTTATGCCACACGTGGTTACTACTATGCTTGTAAATAAGGTTTAGATATATATATATATATATATATATATATATATATATATATATATATATATATATATATATATATATATATATATGTATGTAATGCATGTAGGACCTGGCATCATTATTTCATGATAGTATATAGTTCCTGGATACATTTCACCATGAGTGGTTTCATTCATCCGTTAGTGAGTGTAGTTAGAAGGTTTCATTACTACATTGTAAGGAATCACACTTTATATTTTCTATAATACATGCAAGTATTATTAGTAGGTTAGAAAGGTGCAAATTATGTAGCAAGTTATGTTGTGCTTACTGCACTCGCAGACTTATGCCACACATGTAATGAAATTTCAATGGTGCATTTAATTCGTATTTTTGATCTATGACAGAAATATTTATATGATTATTTTAAGTATATATTTGAATTCTAAGCAAATTGTTTGCTTCAAGGGGATGTTTAATATCGTATACATGGTGTATGTATATCCTTTACGTAGCGTAAGTAAGATGCAGCTAGTGGGTTACGTAAGCACGACTTAGACAACAGGTTATGCTGTGTTTGTACACACTTTTGGGCTTTAGATACGTATGGAAAGGAACTCTAAAGGTGAGTTAAAGTTTGATCTATGACTTACGATAGAGGTATCTACATAAGCATTGTACATATTATGAATTTATATTTTTTGTAAATTGTTGTTTTAGAATGGTTCTTATTAGTGGACATTATATACATTTGAGTGCAGTTTCAAAATAAGTGACTTAATTGATTAATTGATTCAACGTATTTGATCACATGGTTTGAAATGCATTTAAAGCAACTTTTTATACGTTTTTTACTATGTCTGATGAAGCGGAGTTAACGTCCGCGAAAGCGCTTACATCTTGTTTGTCTGTATTTTGCAATAAAGTCTCCATTTACCTTATGAGGATTTTCGTTTTTGGCTATTTTGTCGACTGGATTCAATTGACTTGATCTACACTGCGTTTGAATATTGACTGGATTTATACTGCATTTGGACATTGTGTATGTTACCAGCTTAATAGTGCATCCTTCCGTTTGGGCTTGGTTTGTGCATATATATATATATATATATATATATATATATATATATATATATATAAAAAACATAGAAAACAAAATTGGAGAAATGGAGCAATGGAGACCTTCTTTTCTGTGTTGTTTCCTTTGCAAAGCACTAATGTACTGGGTGTGGGTGGGAACGCAAGTCCCATACGCATGCACAGTGCATCAGAAAAAGCTCCAGGATACTGGAAAAATGTGGAAGGTCAACATGGCACTGGTATACAAAAACATTTATTTAAGAAATGTAAATATTTTCTCTTAAATAATGTCATTGCATAATAGCAATAACCAACGTCATGATTATGGCATATTAAGATTTACCCACAGTTGCCTTTATTTAATCACTTGGGCTTTGCCCTCATGATTAAACCACAACAACCATAAGTAAATCCTAATATACCACACCAATGTTGTCAGTTACTGGTTAAGTAAAATATATACACTTAATAATAATATATCAGTAATGAGTAATTAATATTCAATTCTGACTTCTTTTTTAAATGAGAATGTTTGTTTGCCCTTAGCTCAGTTTTGCTAAGCACTGCTAAGCCAGGCTAAGCAATGCTTAAACAGAACCTGTCTGAACAATACTTAGCAGTGCTCAGCTCTGCTTAGCCAGTTTCCCATTCTAAGTAGTATTCAGCTGAGCTAAGCAGATTTGCACACTGCTAAGCACTGCTCAGCACTTGCCACCTTAAGCACTGTTCAACTCAGCTTATCTGGTTTGCACACTGCTCAGCTTTGCTCAGCATTTTTGAAAATGGTCCAATGATGGCAAAGGGTGGGAGTATGGCCTTATTTAAAACGCATAGGTGGGAATACTGGCAGGAAAGTGATGAGGTTAAAACTACCATCATAACAATTGCAACAAAACCCAAATTAAAGGTCATGCTGCTAAATGCTAGGAGTCTAAATGTGAAACTACACTCAATGCAAACAGTCTTAACCATGGAAAATGCTGACATCTGCGCAGTCACAGAAACCTGGTTCAAAGCTGTGGAGAGCACCCCAGCCATACCTGGTTACTCATCCTATCATACATTCAGACCCCAAACTGTGGGCAGTAAAGTCAAAGGAGGTGGAGTTTCAATATATATTAAATACATACACACCTCCAGGCTGATGCACAGGAGACACTCCAGGTGCAGTTAACCATTGACAAGACCCCTATACAAATCAGAGCTAGCTACCACCCACAAATCTGACCCAAGATGTCCAAACTGCCTATCTAGACCTCTTTGAATCTATCCAGATTCAACCCTTTACCCTGACCCTGGGTGACTTTAACTACCCAAACATATACTGGAAGTACTACTCATGCCAGAACATAAATGCCCAGACATTCCTCAATTTTGTCAATGCAAATGCCTTGGAACAGCTAGTCAATACCCCCACAAGAGATGATAATATCTTGGACTTAGTATTAATCAACATGAGTAACCACAGCAGCATCCCTGCATTATCATCCTCCCATGTAAGATCAGATCATAAAGCGGTCATGTTTGACGTCACCATCTCCCGCAACCCCCCTCTAGCTAGGGTCAAGAAAAATTGATTACAGCCTTCTGAGGGATGGTATAAACAGCTTCACAGCCTCCTCTGCCTTTCTAGGAACTGGCACCAGTATCCAAAACTATACCAAATTACTATATGAATATTTATATAGATTCATGGAATCAGGAATACCTGACAGGACTAAATCATCCTTCACAAGGAAGAGTAAACCTGTTTGGTGGACATCTGCAATAAATAAACTCTATGACAAAAGAAAAAAAAGTGCTGTCCAGGACCAAGAAGGAGCAGGCACCCAATTGAAAGCAATCTCTCCTTGGCCTAAATAAGCATATAAGAGCACTAGTGAAATCATCCAAAGCAAACTTTGAGTTCAAATTGGCCACATCTACTAGAGACAATCATAAGGCCTTCTTCACATATGTCCGTAATCTCAAAGGTAGCACCCAGATCTGTTTAGAACTGGTGGTCAAGGACACCACATATACAAATGCCATAGATATAGCAAACCTGCTGGCTGACAGAGTCAGCAAAAATTTCACCTCTCTGTCCCCTCCCCCATCAGTAAATCAGGACTTTTCCAGTACCTGCCCCTTATATCTAGGGATCAGGCCATCACTGCTCTCTCAAAGGCAAAATATACAGCCTCCATGAGACATGATAAAATCACAGGCTGTATCTTAAATGAACTCAGGCAGGAACTTGCAGCAGCATTATGCACCCTATTCAACAAAAGCCTGAGTACCGGCTTTGTTCCAGCTGAGTGGAGGACAGCCACTGTCATCCCTTTACACAAAGGTGGAGTGTCCACTGATCTGGGAAATTATAAACTCATCAGCTTAACTAACCTGATCTGCAAAGCCATGGAATGGATTATTATGGACCTCATTAGCAAGGACATTGGCAACCTCCAAACACTCGAGCCCACACAGTGTGGCTTCTTGAAGGGGAGGTCATGTCTGTTACAGTTGGTCAACTTTTTTGAGTCACCTAAGCCATGGATGAGGGGAAGACAGTGCACACTGCCTACCTTGACCTGACAAAAGCCTTTGACACTATTCCCCACTCGGGCATAACAGATAAACTCTCTCAACTAGGCATCAATCTGTACATTACCAGATGGGTAGCTAACTGGCTCACTGATAGAACCCACCTAGTAAAAAAAGGGAAAGCCACCTCAAGCAGGTGATCTATATCGAGTGGCGTACCCCACGCTTTGTTCTTCGGACCTCTGTTATGTGTGATATACTTTTCTGAGATGCAGGCCAAAACCAGTGGGCTATGGCTGACCAAGTTTGCAGATGACTGCAAGCTGGGAGCTGTCATCAATTTCCCTAGTGATGTGGACATCCTTTAAGAGGGTCTCACCCAAACAAATGACTGGTGCCAGCAACATGGCCTCAAGCTAAATACAAAAAATGCATCATCATCCCCTTTGGGGAGAGTGATGCCCCACAAATTATCACATTAATAACAATGTCCAAAGCACACAGTCAGTTGTGAGGGATTTGGGCACCCAGATTGATAGCAACCTGACTTTTGACCACAATGTTGCTTCCATTGTACAGAAAGCTTTCTACATGGCCCACCTCATAAGTAAGGCTATCTCATTCAGGGACAAGTAAGTCATAACATACCTGTATTCTTCCCTTATAAGGCCCATTATTGAGTACAACGTCCCATTCAGCATGTACCTCGCAAAGCACATGCAACAGCTGGAGAGACCACAGAGCTTCCTCACCAGGAGAATCCAGGCCCTCAAAAATCTACCATACACAGATAGGCTAAAATCCCTATCCCTCCACTCTGTGTCATACAAACTCCTCAGAGGTGACATCTGTCTGGCATACAAGAGGAACTCAGACCCCAACTTCATAGGACTGCTGCATATCCACAAGTCAAGCTCCACTCGAGTTACCTGCACATGCAGACTCAACCTGGTCTGCGACATTGATAGGACTTGTTGGTGGGACAGATTTGTGTCCCAGAGACTCCCCATCTATGGAATAGACTCCCTCCCCAAGTTAAGCAGAGTACCTCTTTACCCCTTTTTAAGTGCAACCTGCATAACTGGATGGGAAATAGAAAATACATCCTTGGGACTCCACCTTTGTCCCTGCTGGACAGGGGCATCGGGTGCTGATTTGTCTATACATGGGTGAAACTCTTGGCTAGGCTTATAAGGCCCTCAGGGCCAATAGCTTAGTAAGTTTCTATAATCCTATGAACCTGTTAGAGTTTGATCCCTGTAGGAAGTATGGCAGGTCCAGGAGAGTGAGCGAGCTTTCGGGCACAGTGCTGGGACATCTTTGCGTGCAGGGTCATGGCTGGACTCCTTGTGAAGAACCATGACAGACTGCTGCAGGGCCAATACCAGGGCTCAAAATACAAGTCTAAGGCCTGGGACCATCTGGCATATGAGCTCATCAGTGCCACTGGCATCCCCCAAAGTGCTCAGCAGGTCCATCATCATTATAATGAACTAAGATGGAGGAAGGGGGGGTGCTCTTGGCCCAGTGGATCCAAGATGCTCGGGCCCAGAATGCCCCAAAAGTTTGTAAGTATATCTACAGGTGATATATAAAATTATAGTATGAATATCGGATAGACAGGTATGCATATTTGTGTGTTTTCTCCCCACAGCTACAGGGGAGGGGCTCGTAACATGGAGGGCCATGCAGGATGACTAGTACGAGACTGCAATAGCTGGCGACTGCAAATGATGTGCAAATGTGTATGGGTTGGGTATGCTAACCAGCAGCCCACTATGGTCTGTACGGATCACACATAATCACATCCACTAGGGGTTAAATGTGTACACCCGCATGCAAAGTAGTAATACACAGTTCACTAACTATCTATCACACATGACACTGTGACACTCCACTTATATTAGAAGGTCAGAATGTGTGACCAAGTGAGTTGCAGTGAGAAATCAGTCAAGCAGCAGACAGCAGTGCCCCAGTAGATCAGTGTGATGAGAAATACATATATCGCTTGTTAAGTTTTGCGCACACAGACCATGGTTTGGATCCAGGGACTGGTACAAAGATTTGTTCATAGTGACACACAAGTAATCCTGAGTATTTGTAGAAACTGTCAGGTAGCGTTAACAGATATTTTCTCCACAGGGCTCACAGGTAAGGACATGATTGTATTAGCCGTATGAAGGGTATACTAATAAATTGTGTACAAATGTTCCAGTTCCCAGCCCCATGCCAACAAATGTCAGCAGGATAGCTATATACACTATGACCTCTTCCCGCTACATGTATCTGAAGTGTCACGCTGTCACAGCTACTGATCACTGTGCCAATAACCTTGTACACAGATATAAATCCAGTAGAAGTATGCTATTAGCATACTCATGCAACACCAGTGCAGGGTACACCTTGTTAGTCATATATGTAACCTTGATATGTATAAGTTCCCTCTACTCATGTACCTAGAGTTGTCACAGCTTGCCCTATAGCATTCCAGGTCAACAGATTAACAGGTATATACATGCTGTGGTAGCTATAGGCCTCAGGCAGATGTAAAGTGAGGGCAGACCTGTAGAGTATTGAGCAGTACTATTGTGAATAATAAAAGCCTATACAGTTGGTAATGGACTGTTTTTCTCTCAACCCACCCCTTATCTGCTTCAATAATTATTATTCATATACTACAGGTATGTTGTTTTCAAAACCTAATGTTGGGACATTTGACCTATAGCTGTTCATATATTTAAATGGTTCAATACAAACATACCTTGTTGAAATTCCATTGTTGGTGGCCTGTTGCCGTAAATGTCACTGGCATGCTTTTACAATGACTGCTATTCCATTTATGCATGTGTGCTGTTTGCCATGCAATTTCTCCAATTCTATCATTCTGGGTTAATTGGAACACCCATGCATGCTGTTATAACTAATGTTGAAATATTTTGTTCATGATTAACCAATACAACTTGAAAAACCTTAACACCAAAACACGTTTGAGTAGGCAGATCTCAGTGGATCTGCCTGTCCCGCCTCATCTGGCCAGTACATCTGGGACCCAACCTTGAATTGCTTCCTCCACTGATCTTGCACCACCCTTGTGTGGAACAGCGTCAGGGGATGGGGCCCCCCCAGTCGTGGGTGTGGAGAGGACTCTGTCACCCAACACCAGTTGTGAGGTATGGTGCACAGGGTTATCCAGAGGGACTTGGATGTAGGTCTACACCAGATCAAGGGCAGAATGGTGCACCTCAAGGGGCAGGCTGGCCCCATCATCCAGCCCCCAGTACAGCCACCTTCAGATCCATTAAGGGGCAGTGGTGACTGCCCATGGGTGGGGACCTCAGTCCCACTGCTTCCATCTAGGGCCATGTGGCCCTCCAATTCCCAGTCACCTTCCCTGTCCAAGGTGCTTGTCCTCCCCATGTGTCATACACCGCCCCTATCTGCGGTCTTGTCTGTCTGCAAAAGCAACCTCTCCTACCCAACTTACCTCCCTAAACATACCTACAACCCTTGCCCAACATCCCACTCTCACCTTAAAAAATAGAAAAAAGGGCCATCTGTTTAATCTCATCCAATACATAGCTCTCCATTTCATCCCCACATACACTGCCATGAATCAATCATCCCACCAATTAATCAACAAACTTATGCCCCCCACACCCCTCCCTGTGGGGTGTGAGGCTTCAAATTCCAAATTGTCCACATCGTTCACAACTGCTGCTGGCCAAGAAATGGAGAGCTATGGTCCTTTCCTACACTGGTCCTGCACATCCCTAGCTGCCTTTCATAATGTATTTCCCCCTGTTTGCCCCTGTTTCACCACATTCCTATCACCCTTTTTTCTTTTTTTTGTTTGGAATTAGCATGGGTTTAAGTGGGGGTAAGTGCTGCTAAGCAAAGCTAAGGGAAGCTAAACATCTGGCATTACTTAGCACCATGCAAAACACTACAAACCCACGTAAAGCTGTTTAAAACTGCTTTAATCACTCTATCTCATTCAGCCACTGTTCTTCCCAGTAACAAAATAACCAGCGCTGCCAGGCCTCGAATCCAGGGCCCTGTGCACAACAGTCAGAGCAACATACCACTACACCAAGTCTGCTGTAAGAATTACTAATGCTTTTGTAAATATATCATGCATTACAGTCATTTAACATTAGGGAAAAAGTGCCATCACTGCCAAGTTTTTATCCCAGGACTGTGTGCACTAGAGTCAGAGCAACACACCACTACAATAATTCAGCCATGGGAATTAGCAATGGTCTTGTAAATATATCATGCATCACAGTCATTTAACATTAGGTAAAAAAAGTCATTAATGCCAAATTCTTAACCATCTGCTGGACAATAAATTACTTACAAATACTCATTATGGCTTTTGCCCTTACCATAGTACTACCACAGCCCTTATTAGCTTCACTAACACCATCAGTCAACTTAGAAATAAAGGTGAGCTAGTATCAGCAATCTTTTTAGACTTATCAAAAGCCTTCAATACAGTGTCTCATAACAAACTGCTGACTGCCTTGTCCAAATTGAACCTAAGCTACTCCACTCTAGCCTGGTTTCAGAACTACCTCACAGATCGGCAACAAGTAGTATGGTGGAACAAAGCTCTTTCTCCCTTACTAACAGTGACTATGGGCATGCCTCAAGGGTCTATTCTTGGCCCCCTTCTTTTAAACCTATTTACAAATAATCTCCATAATGCTA
This sequence comes from Protopterus annectens, assembly GCF_019279795.1. Classification (NCBI taxonomy): domain Eukaryota; kingdom Metazoa; phylum Chordata; order Ceratodontiformes; family Protopteridae; genus Protopterus; species Protopterus annectens. The sequence continues at coordinate 641,350,615 of NC_056739.1, read as the reverse complement.
CAACTCTAGCCACTCTTATACAGTATGCAGATGACTCCACTGTCATATGTTCTGCCCCAACTGTACCTGAACTACAGAACTTAACCCAAACATCCTTCAATGCTATTGAATCATGGCTGGCAGATGCTCAATTAATCTTGAACCCAAATAAAACTAAACCCATGCTCTTCCACTCCACTAAATTCAAAACCCAATCCACTTACTTCAACATCACATCCAGTAATAAGACTTGGATTGAACCAGTACCATCCACCCAACCTCTCGGTCTTGTTATTGATCAAAATCTGAAGTTCAACTTACACATTGCCCAGACTGTAAAAAATGTACACAAGAAAATAGGTACCTTATACAGATGCAAAAACTACCTAACCACAAACTCCGGAATAACCACAGCCAGAACTCATCTTCTGTCAACTTTACTACAACCTCACCCATCCTTACCGACCTCTCCAAATCAGACCTAAGCAAGCTAGATGCCTGCTATAATAAGATAATAATATAGCTATATTTGCCACTAGCTGTCCTCCTAGAACCCATCATTGTAAGGCCCTAAGACAACTATCTTGGTTAGAACTACCCCACCAACTCATTCTCATGCCCACCAAATGTACTATAAACCCGATAAAACACCAGCTCTACAAGGCCTCCTCAATCCCCATATAAGTACCTGTCCACTAAGATTCACTAATAAGCTCTAATCGAAGTAACCAGGAGTAAAAATAGCTCAGGTGACTCTCTATACTCCTACTACATTGCTAAACTGTGGAATGCCTTACCACTTGAAATTAGAACTATAAATAGCTTAAAAATGTTCAAGCATCACGTTAAAGCCCACCTCACCAATTCCTGGACTTGTACATGTATTGGTCATGGGTAGCCCAAACCATGGAACTAGCTGATTTTAAAATTTTAATTGCATATGTAATGAGCATTTAATTTAATGACTAACTTATGTTGTTTTTTTTTCTTTCTCACTGTTAATATCTACCAGATTTTAAGTCTTCAGTTTGCTATGCTACCTGTATATAAGACTAAGTATCGTAATTGCACTCTTATTGTATACAGTGTCACTACCTGCTACTACTGTAAGAACTGTCTTCTAGAAGCATTGTTATAAAAGATTATTGGTCTTGTCTCCCACTTGACCAATTTATTAACTACCCAAGTAAAACTCCCTCACTGTACAAAATACTTACCCCGTACTCCAACCTCAACTCCCTCAGGTCTTCCAAAAGTCTACAAGTAAGGACCATTAAATCCAACAATGCTGGTGGTGATGCACTATATGCCAATTCCATTGACAAATCCTGGAACGCCCTACCAAACAACCTAAGACTTATGCCATCTCAGCACCAATTTAAATTACACCTTAGAGCATACCTGAAATCCAAATGGTTATGCCCTTGCTCCAGTCCAGACTAATAAGCTATTGTCCCAGCCGCACCTAGGCTCCTACAGCCTCTGCCTAACCCAAAAACCAAAGATCACTCTATTTTAGCCCTCCTTGTCTGGCTGTTCAAATCTGTACCTCATGAAATCATTTAATAATTCTTGTTTTCTCTTATTTGATCTGTAAGCATCAGTGTATTTATTGTACTCACTTGTTATTGGTTTATAATTGTATATGTAGTAACCAGTAGATTATCTTGTGTATCAACACCAATGTTTTTGTTTTGTAAATCTAACTATGACCTTGGAGCTTTTCTCCCCGGGCCTCCACTGAAAATGGACATGTATCCAGTTGGACTAGCCCGGTCAACAAATGTAAAATAAAATAAAAATAAATAAATAAAATAAAATTCTGTTTGAATCTTTTTACCGTTATGAATGTCTGTTACTATTTTTTTTCTTTATTGTATTATACAATTTTCTTTCTACTAACAAAATAGTTGACTACAATGGAGATTTTCTACCTGGGCCTCTGCTGAAAAATGGTTTTATGCCCAGTCAGACTTTCCTGGTAAACAAATGTAAAATAAAAACAATAAAAATAATAAACAAAATAAGTTTTGATCCCAGGACACTGTGCCCTACAGTCAGAACAACACACCACTATACCAAATTAGCTGTGGGAATTAACAATGCTATTGTAAATGTATCATGCATCACAGTCATTTAACATTAGGGAAAAAGATCATCACTGCCAAGTCCTGAGCCCAGGACCCTATGCACTAGTCAGAGCAACACTCCATTACACCAAACCTTCTGTGAAAACTGCTAATGCTTTTTTAAATATATCATGCATTACAGTCATGTAACATTAGGGAAAACATCATCACTGGCAGGTCATGAACACAGACCCCTATGTACCAGAGTCAGAGCAATGCACCACTACCCCAAATCAGCTGTGAAAGTTAGTAATGCATTTGTAAACAAATCATGCATTACAGTCATGTAACAGTAGGGAAAAAAGACAAAGCTGCCATGTTTTGGACACAGGACTTTCTGAACCAGAGTCGCAGCAACATAACAATATACCAAATAAGCTCTGGGGAATTAATGATGCATTTGGAAATATATTATGCACTGCAGGGATGTAACTTTAGTGAAAAAACACATTAGTGACACAGTTTGAACCCAGACCCATCTGAACTACAATCAGAGCAACATATCAGTAAGCCAACTGAGCTGTGGAGTAAAGCAGCTGTTTTCACAAACATATCCTGATTATCAGTCACACACTACTCCTATATATACTGGCCCAAATCACAGTGTACTTGGGCCTCTGACACAGACAGAAAACCAGTACACAGACAAATAAATGCAACTGGATGTACAGGAGACCTACAATATCCGGTAGAGCTGACAACTTCCCAGACTGTTGCTAAATATCCACAGTTGTGCCCCCTATTCATGGCAGGGTCTTCATAAAACCTACTCTGTGTGCACACTTACTGGCAAGGCAGTGCAGACTGGGGTTACAAAAGCATGACAGACAGCTCAGTGTCACACGTTACACCCACCAGAAGATACATGTCCATGCTAATTCTGTGTTACACACTGTATGCATGCACATATGCCTTACAAATACACCTGCCATATGAATGACTTGGTAGCTCCATATGTTACAGTTCTAGCATCTGCCACATGTAGAAACCCACAGTCCTGGTCCACAGCCTGGTGTGTGGCATGACAACTACATGCATGCCAATACAACATAGGAATAATGGAGTCTTGCAATATCCAGCAAAACAGGTTGCTCCTACTGCAGTCACTGCCACCCACAGTAGCACATTAAAGCCCTGCAGGGTGGGACACAATTCACAATTATGAATATGTGTACCACATGTTACCTAACACTCTCTGAATAGCAATATTATGTAACATATGCAGCACAGGCACATGCCTCACCTAGACTATTGTGGGCACCCTCAACCAGGCCATGCTGTGACACAATAGCTGACACCGCACCCTCACTGACAGTTACAGTTTGCTCTCTCAATGTCTTCCCAATTCTTAGTCTGACTCCTGGCCAGAATGTAGCAGCTGTGGCCTGCTACACATGCAGCAGTATGTCCAACTACCTGCTATAGACCTAACATTGCTCCCAAATACCTAGAGCAGGGCATCCACGCAACAGCCAAACATAAAGGGTTGGGAGGGAATGTTGAGGTTTTAAGGGACATGTCTCAGTCTGCCCCTACAAACATACACAGCTGATAGATCAGCATCAGTTGTAGCAGCATGCACAGTCAGATAGAAAAGGATCTATGACACTCACATCTGCCTATCTCCTTACTCACCACAACACACGTTTACACAGTACACTGCTACAGAATATGAAAGTCTGTTAACAATGACCAGACATACATACTTCTCAACTGCACAGATTTCCAGAGAATGTCCAGGTTATTGCCTCATGGTTTGGCCTGTTCCACATAACATTTGTATTTTTCTGCAAAATTACTGGGATGATATGAGCAATGATGTCACTAAATGATAATATACATCTGAGTTGTAGACTTCAAATCCATCAGAAAATGTATATCAAAACAAACTCTGTTACTCTAGCAAATTGCAAAGTTTATAGGAGCAATATTGAAAATCTGTCCCTAGTTATGACCCTTTGTCCCCCCATTTTGTCATGCTTTGTCCAGAATTCTTGTGCTAAGAGGTTGAGAGGTATGACTGAGCTTCAGGAGTATAACCATAGTGTACTGTATTGGCAAAGAACAAAAATGTATATAAAGTATTACCTGTGCAGATGTATGTATTAATAGTAGAAGTTGGAAGCCTCAAACATACAGACATAAGTTGCAAAACTTCAAGTAAATAAGCTGAACTTGTTTTACGAATGTTTTATCTAAGTATCAGTGCAGCAAGCAGACATAAATGTCTACAGCTAGAGATTTTTGTATTGTCTTGAAACTTAAATAATTGCTAGGTTGAAAATGTAAAAGTGTTTAACTGTGTTATGACTTCCAGTTCTACACAAACATCAGACAGATATGTACTTCTGACTCAAAGATGTTAAAATGTATGTTAGTTTTGTTAGCATGGGAAGTGAAGGGAGGTGACACACACTGATGTAATCTGAGCTAACCCAGTATTAATGTTAATTATTACTTTCAGACCTGTCTCATAGAAAGACCTTTGCATGTTGTATGTGCCTGTGTATCTGACAAAATCCACTCATTTGCATTTGCCTTCCTAATAGTAAAGACCTAGGGAAATGTAAAATCGTTTACATATAGATGGGAATATAGTATATCTGTCTGATGTTTGTCTGGTTAGCACTGCTCTGAGTATCAGGCATTTCTGCATTTAATGTTGATTTGAAGGCCTTTATCCAAGGTTTGATCACTTCTATTTTATATCTTATTCTAGTAGTACATTTGTTTTGTTTTAATTATTCTGTTCTGTTGGAGTTTTAAGAGTTCCCCCTCCCACTCACCCAGTTCTTGTGTTCTTAAATTTGGTGGCTTTTTAGTTGCCCGCCACTACTATAAGTCTCGTTTTGGAGTCTCCTCCCAGTCCCATCCCATAATCATATTCTACTGAGTAGAGAGCATTTGAGAAGGCCCCCCTTAGTTTCCCAAATGTAAATTATCGTGTTTCATTCCTTCCCACTTAACGTAATAAAATAATTCTACTGTATTTGTGTTGCTTCCTACTTTATTAGTTTATTTTGCCTTTGCTGCCTGTTTTTAAAAGTACTCAGTTGCACTTATTCTGCTGCATTTATTACTGCTTGTTAGTAGCCTGATTAAATTGTAACTGATATTATAAGCTTTTTGCTTTAATCACTTGGGCTACAGGCCAGTTATTGTACATTAATAAGGTTTGTGGTCGACACTCTTGTGGGACAAGAGGGCAGATTCTGCCCTTTTGAGCTGGAAATTGCTTGTTAAAGACTTACTGTGCCTGGTTATTTCCACTATTTCTTTCTGAAATTGGTGCACCTTGTTTGCTGTAGCATAAACTAGATTCAGACCTGCTGAATCGAGCTTTGTTTGTATAGTAGCATCCTAGTGGCAGGAGTGTGTAGTCAGAACATGTCTGATTGAAGACCACTGGAACTCAGTTTTGAGCTTTTCTATTGGTTCTCCTTCTTCTTTCGACATTTCCCAGTCAGGGGTCCCCACAGCAGATCACCTGTCCGCTCATGATTGGCAGCAGAGTTTTTTATGGTGTCATGTTGCCAGCGCGGAGCCCAACCTTCCACAGAAGGCACACATATACACACACACACACACACTCATGCCTAGGGACAATTTAGAGTGTCCAATCCACCTACAGCATGTCTTTGGGATGTAGGAGGAAACCGGAGCACCTGAGCTTTTTTATTGGTTAATTTGTTTAAATCAGTTTGCTCTTGTTTGCTACTGTTATATTTAAGTGTGTATCTGTTCTCCTGTGTTATACTGACTTAAACAGAGTTGAAATACCTTTAGCATAGTCTGGTTACAGGTTTTTCTGTATTCAGATCTGTTTGTGTGATTCCTGTGTTTTCTCCTACACCATCTTGTGTTTGCCAGGACCTGCCTGCACTTAATGGGAGTAAGTGAACTGTTTGGAACTGGTCTGGCATAGGCTGTTGAGCTAAGCACTAAGGGACAATAGTTGGTTGGTCAGTTCTAGTGTCTCTATTTTACCTTTGTTTTTGTGGTATTTAAAACCAGCATCTATGTGGATTTGTGTTTGCTTGCCTGGTGCACACCACCACTGTTCTGTTTTAACCCTTTGTGAGGTATCTCAGTTGCATTTTTCCCTTACCAACACCCCTGTGTGAGCAAGGCCCTTGCCTGCAGCTACTGTATTGATTTTATCCAGCCATACTCACACCTATAGGTACTCTCCTCAGATAGTAACCACTCTACTATCCTTGACTTCTGTGCCAGAATGTGAGACAGTGTAGCAACTGCCTGATATACACAGACAACCCTCTACTACTACCACCTAAGAACACAATATGTGAGAGATGCAGTCACATTAAGAACCTAGGATCCTTGCTGTCTCAGTAAAAAGCCAGTACATGATTGACAGATCATGATGCTTTGCCACAGATGGCATTCATCTGTCTCCCCTGGGGTTTAGGCTTCTGGCAAAGGCTCCTGCCTCCCCCATAGTGCCTTTTTTAGCCAAAGGCATGCCCACAATATCGCCAACATGAATAATTCATATAAATGGAATTAAAGGTCATGCTGCTAAATGCTAGGAGTTTTAGCATGAAACTGCACTCATTGCAAGCATTCCTTGCCCTGGAAGATGCTGACATTTGTGCAGTCACTGGAACCTGGTTCAAAGTTATGGAGAGCACCCCAGCCTTACCAGTTTACCCATCCTACCATACTTTAGACACCAAATGGAGGGCTACAAAGCCAAAGGAGTTGGAGTTCCAATATTTATCAAAGACATACACACCTCCAGGCTGTTCAAACAATATGACAAACAGGGGACACAAAGTGCAGTTAATTGTTGACAAAACACATATTCAATTCATAGCTAGCTACAGCCCCCCAACCATGACTCAGGACACCCACTCCACCTATCTGGACTTACCCCAGTCCATCAAGATTCAACCCTCTACCCTGATCCTGGGTGACCTTAACTACCCAACCATGGAGTGCAGGACCTATTGTAGCACAAACATGAATGGCCAGAGATTCCACAACTTTGTCAATGGCAATGCATTGGATCAACTGGTCTACACCCCTATGAGAGATGAAATTATCTTGTACTTGGTCATAACCAACATGAGTAGCCACTGTAGCACTCCTACAGTGTCATCCTCCTTGGTACGATCCCACCATAAAGCGATAAATTTTGAAGCCACCATCTCCCCTGACCCCCCCCCCTGTTGAAAGGGTCACACGAAAAAACATGTCCGAAGCTGACTACATTCTCCTTAGAGCAGCTATAAGGAGCTGCAGAGCCACTGTCCATTCAGTTGGAACTAGCACTAATGTCCAAGTCTACACCAGGAATATATATGAGCACCTACATAGGTATATGGACTCAGCAATACCTGACAGGACCAAATCATCTTCCTCATGGCAGAGTAAACCTGTCTGGTGGACAGAAGCAATAAACAAAGTCTGTCATAGAAGGATGTAATTGCTGTCCAGAGCCAAGAAGGAGCAGGTGCCACATTTGAAGCAATCTCTCCTTTGTTTGAGCAAGCAAATAAGGTCACTGATGAAATCTTGTAAGGCTAACTTCCAGTCCAAATTGACCACATCCTCCAAGGAGAATAAAAAAGCCTTTTTCACATATTTCCACAGTCTCAAAGGCAACACCCAAATCTGCTCTAAATTGGTGGTGAATAACACCAAATACACAAACATTATAGATATGGTCAACCTGCTGACAGACAGGTTTATTGAAAATGCCTCCCCTGTCCCCCCCATCAGTACACCAGGACATCCTCAACACCTGCCCCCTCCCCTCATCACCATGGAGCAGGTTCTTAATGCCCTCTCAAAGGCAAAAAATAAAGTGTCCATGGGACCCGATAACATCCCTGCCTGTATCCTACATGAACTCGGGCATGAGCGCTCAGCTCCATTAGACACCCTATTTAACCACAGCCTGAGTACTGGCTGCATCCCAGCTGCATGGAGGACAGCCACTGTCATCCTCCTACACAAAGGTGGACCATCCACTCACCCAGCCAATTATAGGCCCATCAGCCTAACTACCCTGATCTGCAAAGCCATTATTATCATCGACCCTGCACTCCACACAGTTTGATTTTGTCAAAGGGAGATCACGGCTGTTAAACATGGTTGACTTCTTCAAAACAGTCACCAAAGCCACGGACAAGGGGAAGATGGTGCACAGTGCCTACCTTGACCTAGCCAAAGCCTTTGACACCATTCCACACTCAGGCATAATACATAAACCCTCCCAGCTAGGTATTAGCCCATATGTTACCAGATAGGTAGGTAACTGGCTCACTGATAGAACCCACTCAGTCAAAGTAGGGGAAGCCACCTCTAGTACTAGTGGTGTACCCTAAGGATCAGTCTTGGGGCCTCTACTGTTTGGCATATACTTGTCTGAGGTACAAGCCACAGCCAGTGGTCTGTAGTTGACCAAGTGTGAAGATGGCTGCAAGCTGGGTGATGTCTTAAATTCCCCTAGTGATGTGAACATCCTCCAAGAGGGCCTTACCCAAACTCATGACTGGTGCCAAAAGCATGGCCTCAAAATGAATGCAGAGAAATGCATCATTATCCCCTTTGTCAAAACTGTCATCCCCAATACTTATGACATTAGTAACAATGTACAAAGCATGCAATCAGTCGTAAAGGACATGGGCACACAGGTTGATAGGAGTCTGACTTTTGACCACCACGTTGCCTCCATTGTACAGAAGGCTGTCTACATGGCTCAGCTCATAAATCAGGGTATGTCATCCAGGAACAATGTGGTCATAACATCCCTGTACTCCTCCCTTATAAGACACATTATTGAATACAATGCCCCCTTTGGCATGTACCTTGACATGCACATGCAGCAGTTGGAGAGACCACAGAGGTTCCTACCAGGAAAATCCAGGGTCTGAAAAACCTATCCTATACAGATAGGCTAAAACCCTGTCCCTCTACTCAGTCTCATACAAACTGCTCAGAGGTGACCTCTGTCTGGCATACAAGGCCATGTCCATCCCAGTCTAGCTGGAGTTGCAGCATATCTGTAAGATAAACTAAACTCACACAACCTGCACAGAAGTCATTAACCTGGTCTGTGACATGAATAGAACTTGTTTGCGGGATAGATTTGTGTCTCAAATATGCAGCCAACTGTGAAATAGAGTCCCTCTCCGTGTCATGCAGAGTGCCTCTCTAGGCTTCTTTAAGAGGAACCTAGATGACTGGATGTGAAACAGAACATACATCCCTGGGATCCCACCTGTGTCTTTGCTGGACAGGGGAAACAGGTGCTGACTTTGAAGGAACATGGGAAAACGTCTTGGCTAGGCCTATAAGGGCCTCCAGACCAATAGCCTAGTATCATTCTATGAGCCTATGGACCTATTACTGTAGATGTTTGCTGTAACTATTTCAGACTGTCCTGCAATGTTATCTGAAATTATTTCCTGTGAGTCTGAACTCTGTAGTTGCTGTATTGATTGAGTATTGTCTTGTTCCTTTATTAGTTGTTATTAAATATAGGTAAACCTTGTAATTGTGTCTGGTCTGTATAGAACTAAGTAAGCTCTTAGAGTACTTGCATGTGTATTCCATGACACTGTATAGGCCACTCTAGTAGGCTCAGTCTTGGTCACACTTGCCATTTGGCTAATAGGAACATCACACAGTAGGATTTGTCACCCTTTGGTAAGGGCCTTACAGCTGATAAAGAACTGGATTGTGGCAGCCAGAACTACCTTTAAGTGTGGGCAAAAGGGGCCAGCCTTTCCCAGGAGTGTGTGTTGTGTGATTCATAACTCGAATCTCAAAGTGTGTGTGTCAGCTACTTGGGCAGGGGCACAAAGCACAGGTCAGACAGAGAGAGTGATGGATGTTTTGGCTTGGGTGCTCTGCCGAGATGTTAACCATATAGCTGTGTCAGTGGGGAGTCTTATTGGGGATCTGGAGAGAGAGGGAGAAACCAGCCCCAGACTAACTGTGGTCTCTGTGTGCTCTGAAGGGTAATTGTACTTTACTATGTGTGTATTTGTCATCTTCCCATTGTATACGACCGTCACTGGTGGTAGTAGTGATGATTAAGGCTCCTTGATTACTGGGCCAGTACAGAGGTGTCACACTGACAGTATGTACTGATGGATACAGCTGGCATATCACATCATGTATCATCCTTCAGCCCGTCTCAGTCTGCTAATGTCATACAGGATTATTTCACAGATTGTCCAGGTCTCCCTGACCATTCCTGACATATTCTGGCTAGGTCAGTTTGCACCCCACACCTGTATCTGAATGCCTGACACCTATAACTAGCATACATGGTGAGCCCCTGCAGCAGGTCAGCAGGTTATAGGTACCAGTAGAGAGGGGCATGCTGCTTCTGGCTCAGCAGTAGTGCATACATACTGAGCATACAATGTAAGGGAATGGATGCAGTACCAAATATTCATGTACCATTATTGTGTCCCCAGGGGTCTGGCATGTCACAGACACATTCCCCAAACTCTGTGGGCAACCATCATGTATTGTCCACCCAGTGTGTGGGAATACACATTTGTCTGGCGGGGTTGTCTACATCTATCAGGTGCATGTACCCATTTTGCAAACATCTGGGTACTGCAGATGTCAGAAACCTATGAGGAGATCACCCTAGACCACTTATGCACCATTCTTGGTTATTGTGTACCCCAGATGTTCCTGGAATGTCCATATGCACCTGTAGTAGCACTCACCTATTTGTCAGATGTAGGCTGGATGACATGTCACAGTAATGTTGTCCATTGGGGACACCCAGTGGTTGATGGCAGTGATGTCTGTGGACACATAACAACACAGTCTGTCACAGCAGTCAGGCCATGTCTGGTAGTCCTTGTACCATCTCAGATTACTAGGTTATGGACCATGAGCATACATATGCCTAGCACATGTGTATGCAAGGCAGCAGCTGATGTCCCCATCCAACAGCGACACAGGTGGTATCTCAAAGGTGCATGTGCTGTTAACCATCCAGTTGACCAGGTTACACCTGCAAAGGTTTAGGTAGATACCCTGCCTGATGTGGACAGGGTGCCCATTCCACTGCAGGTTGCTTGTGTGCGACACATATGTGAGCTGTCCACAAGGCAGTCCAGGTCACTCACTGGGTTGAGTGTGTGTGTGTGTGTTTAAGTGGAGCATAGCTTGCAGTTGTGCAGCAGTGACAGAAATCTGGGGGTCTGTGATTGCCATGCATGCCACAGTGACACAACTCTTGAGGAGTCTATGTGACACCGGGTAGAGGGTTGGCATTATAGCCTAATACCAAGACAGGCCATTCAGCGTCTACACTGGAAAGCATGTTTATATTAATGTTAATTTTACATTTTTATATTAATGTTACTTTTATTTAACAATGTAGTTATTGACATTTGCACGGAACATGTGCCAGACATCAAAAAATATAAACCGGATGCATTTAATGTTCGAAAGAAAGGTCAAGTTTAAGCATAGCTGAGTGGTTTTGAACAGCAATGCTTAAATTAAATACAAGGTATATACAGGAGTCTTACAGCAGATCTTCATTGGCTGAATGGTTAGAGCACCGGCACTGGTACATTAGGTGCAAGGGTTGAATCGTCACCATTCAGCTTTTTAGAAGTTATAGAGAAATGTTGTAAATGTTTTTATTTGTTTTGTATATATTACAATATGTTAACTGTGGTGGTCCAGCTTGACTAGAAGTCCATTTGCAGTGGAGACCCAAGTATAAAAGCCCCAGTTACACATATGTGTCCAAAACTATTACAGTTACAGGAACAGATAACAGAGTTAAATGCATAAGTTTTGGAGATATAATAAAATAGATGCACCTAAGAATGAAGAATAAGTTACAATACTATTGTATATATCTAAGCAGTAATTAGCTTGCTATGTGAAGCTAAGGCCAGCAACAAAATAAACAGACCTGGCAAGTCTCAAACCCAGAACCCCCTGCACCAGACTCAGACCATTGCACCAGTACGGCAAATCAGCTGTGTGCACTTAGTGTTTATTTTAAAAAATATCATGCAACACAGTGATGTAACATAAGGGAAAAAATATCCTCCTACCAAGTATTGAACCTAGGACCCTCTGCATCAAAGTCTGAGCAATGCACACTAGATCAAATCAGCTGTGGATGTTTAGTGTTAGTTTTTAAATTATAACTTGTAGTACAATGATGTAGCATTAGGGGAACAACTACACCCCTACCAGGTATTAACTCCAGGACCCTCTGAACCAGAGTCAGAGAACCACAACACTATGACAACTAAGCTGTAGGGAATTACCCCCATTCTTGTGCATAAATCATAAGTCACAGTGATGTAACAATAGGGATAACAAACACCTCCGCTAAATATAGAAACCTGAAACATCTGAACCAAAGCTCAGTGCAATATACCAGTAAAACATCACACCTCTGGGGAATTACCTGTGTTTGTACCAAGACATAGCAATTCCCAGTGACGCAAATTCTACATATAATGGCATAAATGTTACTTGAGCCTGTGATGCAGACACTGACCCAGTACACAGCCAAATAAATGCTGATGGATATACGGGATGCCTACGGTATCAGGTACATCTGACAGTTGCACAGACTGTTGCAGAATATTCACAGGTGTGTCACTTACTTATGACATGGCTGTCGTCAAACCTATTCTGTGTGCTGAAGTACTGGCAGGTCATTGCAGATTGACCTTACAAACTCATGACAGACAGGTCAGTGTCACATGGCATAGACATCCAAACATACTTCCATGCCAGTCCTGCGTAACACACAGTATGCATGCACATATATCCTGCAAATATACCTCTCATAATAATGACTTAGTAGCTCTATCTGTTACATTCCTAGTATGTCTCACATCAGGACACGCACAGTCCAGTGTGCTGCACAACATTTACATGCTTGTCAATACAATGTCCAGCAGAAATGGTTGCTGATAACACAGTTACTGCCACCCACAGGAGCACATCAAAGGCTGTGAGGGTGGGATACATGTCACAAATATGTAAATGTGTCCTAAATGTCCCCTACTACACACTGGATGGCACTAATACTTAACATATGTACCAGAGGCTCATACCACACCTGAACTGTTATAGGTACACACTGCCTGGCCGTGCTGTGACACAAGAGCTGACACTGCCCCCTTACTGACATATAAAGCATGCAGTCCCCCAATATTGTCACAGTCCCCATTAGGAGTCCTGGCCAGAATCCAGCAGCTGTGGCCTGCTACACATGCAGCAGTATATTTGGCTAACTGCTACAGACCTAACATACCTCCCAAACACCTAGAGCAAGGCATCTGCAATACAACCATACATAAAGTGTTGGTGGGGAATTCTCAGGTGACAGGGACAAGTGTACAAATATACACAGATGATACACCAGCATCAACTGCAGCAGCATACACATCCAGATAACAAGGATGTATGACACACACATCAGCTCACTGACCCCAACACACACAGTTAAAAAGTACACTGCTACAGAATCTGAAGGTCTGTTAACAATGGGCACACATAGGATGAAGCACTGTGGAAATAACGCAGAAATCCATACATTGGACAGTATCTCTACATGCCCTTTATGATGCTGTAGCTCCCACACCTCGATAATATCCTACTCACAGGCCAGGGAAAGGGGGAAGCCTACATGAAGCCCTTAATTATAGCACTGTGTTGCCATGCCATTGGCTAATGATAATGCAACCCAACTGTTCGGGATGCTAATAGCAAGTAGGAGTCACTGATTGCTGCATAGGCAATCACCTGTTCCTGAGCATTACCTATAAAAGGCAAGCAGCTGCCTATGGTAAACAGCTCTGACATCTTCTTCTTGAAGACAGGCTGCCATTTCCTAGGAGATCACCACTTGATTTCTTGCACGAAGGAGTACAGCAGTATTCCAGGTATGTCACACAATTACACATGGAATTGAATGCAGATAGGGGGATTCAGTCATGGGATATAGGAATCTCAAAAGTAGGTTTCAACAACATTTAATGTAATAACATGTTGCTGTTATTCTGCTGTCCAGCACTTATGGCCATTGCATATGGCTCTGTCAACATTGACATATATCACACCCCTGGCCCTTGAGTCACCACAGCAATGGTCAGCTCACATATCACTGATACTGGAATGTCTGTTGTACAATAGTGACAGTAAGTAGTAGTCGATACAGCTGACATATCACATCATGTACTGTCAGTGAGCCTCTCTCAGTGTCTGAATGTCATATAGGCTTAGTTCAAGGATTGTCCTGATGTCCATGAATATTCCTGATGTACTCTTCTTAGGTCCCTGTGTACTCCACACCTGTATCTCATTGCCTGACACCTATGGCTAGCATACCTGGTTACTCCCTGCTGTAGGACAGCAGGTCATAGGCAGTAATATTGGGGAGAAAGTGGCTCAGCCTCAGCAGCAGTGGGCACATAGGGGCCATACAATCTAAGAGAATGATTAAAGTAGCAGATATTAATGTACCATTGATATGATCTATGGCTGTGGCATGCCACACACACATTCCCTGAACACTGGAGACAATAACCAACAACCATCACGTATTGTCCAACTGCTGTGTAGAGGTCCACATTTGTCCGGGAGGGGGTCTACATCTATCAGAAACATGTACACATTCCACAGACATATGGTTACAGCATTTGTTGGACAACTACCAGGAGGACAACCCATATGCAGTGCCCTCTGTTATTGTGTAGTACAGATGTTGCTGGTATGTCCTCGTGCATCTATAGTAGGACTCACCTATTTGTTGGAAGTAGTCTGGATGCTATGCTACTGTAATGTTGCCCATAGGGGACACACAGCAGTCAATGGTAGTGATGGGTGTGGACACATACCAACACATTCTGTCACAGCACCAGGCTATAACTGGTAGCCCTGGTACAATATGAGGTTAAGTGGCATATGGGCCCTGAGCACCCATATGCCTAGGCTGGCTGTTAGCCCATGTGAATGCATGCCAATACCTTCTACCCCAGTCCAACAGGGACACAGGTGCTATCCCAATGGTGTATGTGGAGTTACCCATTCACTGATGCAGGTTCCGCCTGCAATGGTGTTAACAGCTAACCTGCCTGATATGGAAAGGGTGATCATTCCATAGCAGGGTGAGTGTGTGGTACACACACATCCGAGCTGCCAACAAGCACAGTTGCTGTCACACACTGGGGCATGAGTTGCACTGGGTAGTATTCCCATCATTGTGGTCTCTGTGATTGCCTTGCATGCCACACCGAGCTCACCACTGTGGATTATGTATGACACCAGGTAGACTGTTGGCCTTATAGGCTATCATTCTATGGTAGATGTTTGAGGCCCTGGTATTTGCCTAGTGGGGAAACTTATTGATTTCCCCAGCTGCTGCATGTGTTATGTGATGTGATTGATGAACAGTGAATCATAGACAAAACAGGGCCTTATTGGGGGAATACAGGGATGTTTATACCCCATGTCCCCTGATGGCATGCCCATATGTATGTCTTGGGCCATGTAGCAGCATTACCTTACAACAGATGCAACCTTGTAGTGATAGGTCTTGGTGCCAAACACCTATGTCCACAGATCCCTCATGACCACTTGCTTACCTAGGATGTATTTAGTACTATGTGTGTGGATGTCACTGTCCTCAAAGGGGTTGACAATGGATGTTGTGGTATATGGCCTGAGTCCGTGTGTCTATTAACAGTCATCTATCTGTGTGAGTCCCTCCTAGGCAGATGTCCACATCATTAGGGAATCTGGTGACAGGACACAGCATGTAGTCATCCGCAGACATAGTTGGACATAAGAGTAATGGGTGTTCCCTGCACCTCAGGGATGTACATCACACATAACAGAGGACAGTAAATAGAACAACAGGTTACTCAGCTAGATATGAGCAAAACTGCTTGAGGAGGATTATCCTATGTGGCATAGGTGGGTCATGTCTGCATACCACTGTGATACCCCTATGGTAACATATGATGTGATGTATACAAGGAAGTGTTATATCTATCACAGGGTTTGTCCAGGTCAAGGCAAGCAGTTTGTATTGTCACCCTCTCATCGATGCATATGGTAACTATGTCATACAGGTCAACCGAGTGTAACAGACATGACCCCTCCTTGGACAATGCCTAACTATCCGTGATGAGTGTGTGCAGGTCACCAATGTCATTGTTAATGGGTTCCAATATAAACTGTGCCATGGCCTTGCATAACAGCATAGTTAGGCTGATTGGTGTTTCATATGACTGAGTTGTGTACACCACACCATACTCTGGAGAGGTGACAGTACTCATCCATCAAATGGCTGGGACAATGGCAGTGGGAAGCCCTCCTTTGAATACAGTACCCTATGGTGTTACAAGGTTATGGTTTGGGCCATGTAAGATGCACCCTGTGATGTGGTTGTGTCCCATGGCAGATATATACCATGACGTTCAGCTAACAGTGGTGAACCGTTCCACACATTTAGGAGACGGGTGAGTTTGTGTGGACATCCTGATGTACTGATGGTGAAGAGAGGGAGGTGGAGCATACACCGACTGTCTCAGCCATCCAGTATGTCATACCAATAGCACTGGTATAGGTAGTGTCCATAACCACTGTGACACCTGTGCCCTGACTCAGTAATCAAGGAGCCTCAATCCTCACCACTAACACCAGAGAGGGTGTCTCATATATGAGGAAAGGATAACAAATACACACAGTAAAGTGCAATTTCCCTTAAGAGCACACAGAGATAACAGTCAGTCTGGGGCTGGTCGATCCCTTGCCCCCCCCAGGTCCCCAATAAGACTCTCCACTGGCACAGCAATAGGCTCCAAATCTCAGTCTAGCTGGGCAAGCTAAAATCTCCAGCACCCTCTCTGTCAAACCAGTGCTTTGTGTCCCTGCACAAGTAGCTCACACACACACACACACACACGCACACACACACACACACACACACACACACACACACACGCACACACACACACACACACACACACACACACACTTTGATAGGAGTTTACACAACCACACAGACACTTCTGGGGAAGGCTGGCACAGGTTCTCCAGCTGTGCTCCTTTTACCCAGACTATATGGTAGTACCAGCTGCCATCACCCAGCTAATATTTATCAACTACTCAAAGGCCCTTAAAAGGGTGTCCAATTATTACTGTACAATATTATTATCCAATTGATAAGTGTGACTAATCAGTCAAGGCTTATTTGAAGTGACTTGGACAGTAAACTCTATAAATATGCACTGTACTCTAGAGCTTAACTTATCTCTACACAAACCAGCCACAGTTAAAAGGTTTTAAAATATTTAATAATAAATAATTAAAACCACAAGACTTTATACAACACAGTCAGTGCTAGTCAAGAGTTCAGAGATCACACAGAAATGCTTAAAATAATTCAGTAGTACAGTTCTGACATCACAGAAAACACTTTGACTAATCTTTCTAGCGTCTAGCTATCCTAAAAGAGAACACAAGTCTAAGCTAACTTATATAAGAAAACAGACAGAATGATGATGAGTTGGATGATCAAGACAAAAATGCTTAGAGTCTCTTCTGAACCATAGTTTTTAAAACCACTAACAAACATTTCTGCTGAGCCCTCCCCAATTACATCATTCTGATTTAGTTCCCAAGCAACAGAAACTGCATTTACATTCTTTTACACCTGTTTGTGTTATCTTGCAGCTGGTCAGGAAGCAGAGCAATAAAATTACATCTGCATGTTTATAATCTAGCAATTTCACTCTTAGTTACAACAATGGAAAGAATGTCTTCATCTAGACAGACTGGAGCTGACTTTAGATCAAAGGGTCACAACATGTTTTTACTTTAGCCAGAAGAGTGTACTGTTGTCACATATAACACTATTTCTTTACATTTAAGACAGCAAGCCTGTAGTTCAACATTTATATGTACAAATGACAGAATTATGTACCAAATTCTATTTGGCTAGGCTGACAGCCTTTACCCATCTCTACCCAATCTTCACAACCACCAGAAGTGAGCAGATGCAGGTGCACCCTGTGCTGTTGCAGACATATATGCAGTAGGGGAGAGGACTGTCAGTAGTGGATGTAGACAAAGTAAGCTCATTGTTTGTGGTGCAGGTGTGCAGGACTGATCCCATTCACACGTAAATGTTATGGAGACATTGCTTCAAAATGGGCAGCTGCCCCTACTTTGTGTTGGACAGTGGTATGTCATCCCTGTTATGGACAGTATGTATTGCAGATGCCCACCAGATAGGTGTACATATCCTAGTAAACAAAGGTGTATGCCTGTAGTGTATAGTATACTACATGCATCTATAGAAATGCACATATAGTGCTTGTGTATATGTGTGCCTATTCATGCCAGTCTTTGATGAGGTGTTGGGGCTGTGTGTACACCCTCCCAGGAGGATGTACTACACACTGGAGGTGTATGTATGGCTGATCGCAACTAGAAGGGTTTTGTGGGAGATGGTGAGTGCAAAAGTGACCGCTTGATGTTAGTGTCATCATAGATGATGACACTGTAGGTATGCCACAGTGGTAACCTCTGTTGTGTATTGCACTACACCTTCAACTCATGTGGGGGTAGCCCCTGGCTGCACTGAGGTGTTTGTAACTGGACTGATGACATCTCTCCGGGCAGTTGTGTGTTGTCATAGGTACGCCTTACAATGCATGTTACAGTAATTGAAGTGACCCAGGTTCAGGGTACAGACACAACTCCTAATACAGTTGATGATGTCCATATAGGCAAAATGGGATTACTGATCACATGTGCTGGCCGGCAGCTAGTTGTCCGTTGCATAGGTGTGTGCTGTCAGTGATGAACTACCCCTGCAGTGTCCCAAATGCATCTTATTGGCTGTACAGCATGGAGGTGTTTTTGTGTCTCATATTTACTGAAACATCATATCCCATGCCATTACCGGTTCCCCTTTATGTTCTGAATGTATGTTAGGATGCTTGACCAGGTAAGGCTGGGGTGCTCTTTGCAGCTGTGAACCATGGTGTGTGTGAGTGCACAGATTACTGCAGTTCCCAGGGTTAAGAATGCTAACAATGAGGTCTGAGTCATGTATGCACCTGTACTGTTTAGCAGCATGGACTTCAATGTGTGCCGCACTGACAGTTGTATGTTGGTATTGATTACTTCACCACAATTACTAATGGGGTCACTATGGGGCTGCTGAAAACCAGTTCAAGACCCATGAAGACCTGTGAAGATAGATGGAGGCCATCACTTGCAGAGCATTGTGGTCTGTTAATCATATCATCCCACAATCACAGGTACTGGTACACTGGGAATATCACACAATGAAAGGGGCACATGTTAAGGCCAACCATTTCATGATTGTATTGTGCCATCTGTCTTGGTGACAGTAGAATGCTGATTAAGGCTAGGAACATACCTGCCTGGGACACATAATCAGTGGGCTCACTCCTCTCTCACTGTATATAGTCCAGGACTGTACATGTCATGCCAGGAACACTTACAGGTTCTGTGACAGACTCATGACAGTACCTGTTGGTGATAGCGGTGAGTATTTAATATGATGGAGTGTGTCAGCTGCCTCAACCTTGTTGCGGATGAGGATGGTTTGCATGGTACTGTGTTTGACATAAATGGGGTGTGCTTTCCTGAAAAAGGGCAGCCTGTGGTAGACAAACATGTTTCTTTGGCAGATAATTTTGGTGTTTCATATTGATTCTGATTCTGTCTGAGTCAGATTCTGGCTTGTTTTGCTGGTAATGCTTACAGAGTTATGCTCACATATATGGGGCAGATGTTGAAGGGCTGAGCACAACATTGCCATCTAGGCATGCCACAGTCCACCTGTGGTAAACCTGTCAGATACAGAGTGGGGTGGTACTGAATCTGGGATGTCTGCATGCAACAGGTGTTGAAGGTCATGGATAACATTTGTGGGTTTTAACTTAGCCTTTCCACTTGCTGCTGCTGTCTGCATAGGTACATTCCAGAACACCCATGTTGATAATGTATTGCAGTAATGACTGCAAACTTAACATTGGTAACATCCACCTTTTGCCTGGATGCAGTCCCTTTACCGATATAGTAAAGCATGTACAAGCATTTTCTGACTGCTGCCGCTACTTGTTGCCTGCATGTGACAGCGTTATCCTCCTGAATACCCAGGTCTGTCAACACTGTCTGTGTGTTAATGTCATAGCCATTGATGTGAGACATAGTGTGGCCATGTCCATGACATATGGTATGATGGTACTATTGTCTGCATTCAGCTTGAGTCCAGGATGTTGGCACTATTCCATGCCCACTGTATGACCCCATAGCAGTGTGTTAAAGGCAGTCTGTGTGTCAGTGAAAGACAACACACTACATACAGTGGACACAGCATTGGACAGTACCTACATATGTGAGAGGTGGCAGTTAACATTCATGCCTACATACATGTGGGTCATTGGGTGATGCAGCTCCACAGGTCTACATATTGCACACGCATATGCAACACCGATTGGGTTTGCCATCTTATCAAATGTGGACTGTGTTACACATCTTGCAGTACCGTGACAGTTGTCAAGACATCCCATACTCATGGGAAGTGCAATTGACAGGACTTCCCTGGGTTTGCTAATATGACAGCTTCTTGGAGTCACATTACCTTTGCTTATGCTATTTGTCATAACATTCAGGTGCTTCTGATGTGAAATAACTGCTTTATACAACTAGTAGACCACTTTAAGGGTATGTTTGTTGTCCTACACTCTGGGGACCTCTGCACTGCTTGAGTCATTGTCACAGGTAATACCTGGCCAAACATGGACTGCAACCTGCAGGGTGGGACACATGGTAGCCATGCCTCGCTCCTCTACATAATTTTGCAAAATGTCCTCATGTTTGCCACATACGTTTGTTCCATTCACTATGGCATTGTGGTTTTGTGGCTATTGGTTCCACCTTATATGTGTCACTTGGTCCTTGTGTACTGCAGTTACAAGCTTTGTCCACACTTGCTGCTGTTATGTATTTGTAGTCATGGTGTGACTGGGGTAGAAGTCATAACATCATGCATGGAGTTATGGACTTCGCTACTCTGACTGTACATGTTTAGCAGGTTGCCCATCATTGTGCCCCATACATTTGATGTGGTCCAAGGCAGGTTTGTGTTGCACTGTTACTATAAGGCTACAGGTTGGACATAGCTGTCAAACTCTTACAGACAAATATGTGGACAGGCACATAGATGACAGTTGTACACAGGCTCAGACAAGGGGACAAGGGTCTTAATATTTCTGCTCTAAACCTATACAGTTGGTATAAGGTTTTTGTATTATCTTTCCTTTCCTTTTCTTATGGGTATGAGGTCTGCATCTCAACTGTCTGTCATTGATATTTTCACATCAACCAGTTTTGTTTACCAGACAAATGCAAAGTTATGACAAGCAGAACAGATATAGGAGGCATAGGTGTGGGCATTCTGTGAATCCCTGTAATTCCAGGGGTATGAATGGTGCCCACTGACTTGTTGTCAGCACTGACACAGTAACATGGCAGCCTTTATATCCTGGCAGTACACTGACCTGTCCCACCCTGCTGTTGTACTAGGCACCATGTACGTTGCTCAGAGCTATGTACTATCTATATGTGTGGCCCTCTGTCCCTCCACCATCCAGCTTTCCTGCCATAACATATACTTCTTCTGGACAGTCTGTATAACTCCTATTGTAGGTGTAGCTGGCATGCAGATTTGTTGCCACGGGCAGTCTGGAACCATGGACCCTGACAATCACAGTCCTATAGTTAGACCAGTAGGGCACAACAGCCACCAGTAAGTGCTGTGTACTTCCTGACACTATTAACCACAAACATACAGAGCACACTGACTCCTGCATATTGTAGAACTGGAACAAGATATCAAGTTGATTGTGACAGGCCTGGGAATGTGTGGTCTGCTGCTATTACCTTACAAGCATACATGTTACTGCAGTTCTATGTGAACATGGGTGTGTTGGGGGGAGTCATACTGTACACATCTTCACTGACTGTCCAGATGTTTGGCTCATATTTTGGTTCCTTTTCTCATTCAACATGTGGTTGTGTGGCAAATATTAGTGAAATCATTCAAGACTGGTTATAAAGTTATGACAGCCATTTGAGTCTTAGACTTCTTGCCCGCACTACAGAGAAGTCGTGCTACTGCAACAGCTGTTATTGCATCAACTTTCATTGCTTTTAAGAGCAATCTTTTTGGCATGTGCCTATTTTTGAGCCTTTGCCACACATTTCTTAATGGCTTGGTACAGCTTTCCTGCTGTTGGAGGTTTAGACCTATATATGGGCCTCCAACATTGACATCCATGCATTTGTCCTATGACCCCATTGTTTGTAAGTCCCTCGCATAATACAGGGGATTTTGCTGGCACAGGGCCTACTGCATATTGTGTGGTGGGCAGAATCTGGCAGTGTGCCTGTTGTCCCACATAGCTGTCCATTGTCCGCTGCTATCCTAGTAACCCACTCCATTCCCATGCATACATGCAGCGATACCATACATATGCTACCAGAGTGTACTACACCATTCATTTATTGTTAAGAATGGTGAATTACCTTGTAGCAGCAGCAGTTGTGAGTACAGTGCTTCAGGGCTGACTCTGCTGGATGTACACAGTACATAGCCTATACATGGTAAGGTATAGGTAATGTGATGTGCATGGCATCCGTTTTACTGTCTGTGGGAGTTGGAAAGAGGTGTCAGTCCCTCGGTCACTAGGGTGTCAGTGTATGTGCTATGCTTTGCTTCTTTGCCAAGACCAGGGCATACTGGGCATGCCTACATCTGCCTACAGGGACAGGCTGAGGGGGTTCCTTCTCCAAGTCCCCCCTGTGCCTGTGGTGATCTTGGCACTGGTGGGGGGCTGTGTGTCCCTTCCCTGTGAGGTTCCTGCAGTAGCTGTTTCCACAGGATTGTATTGTGTAGCATGGCACATACTATGAACATGTGTGCACATGTGGTTGGAGAGCACTGCAGGGCTCCACCTGATATGTCAAGGCAGCGGAACTGTTAGCATCCCAAACACACTCTCCAAGATGTTTCTAGTTTGTGAGTGTGCCTCATTATGGCATTCTTCAGTGGGTATGTGTGCATTTCTGATTGGTGTCATCATCCACAGTTTCTGTGCATAGCCAGCATCCCCCACGAATTGGCCATACAGGATGTACCCTCTGGCAAATGCCTGGTACAGTTGTGAGGTCTGCCAGATGTGGGAGTCATGATAACTGCCAGGGCTGCCAGCACACACATTGATGATAATGCCCTGGGCATTGCACATGACCTGGCAGTTGATGAAGTGAAAGCCCTTGCAATTGATGTAGACTCTACCTTCTTCACCGGGTGGTGCTTTGATGTGGACATGGGTGCAGTCTATGGCACCCAGTACCTCTGGGTAGTGTGCCACATGGTGGAAGAGATGCATATTGCTCGTCCTCTCCTCAAGGGTGATGTGGAAATAAATGTTCTCACTGTCATGTCTTAGAATGCCATCCAGGAACTGGTGGAGTACATGAAGTCCCCAGTAGTTTTGTGGAAAGTACCTGTAGCTAGTATTCTTAAGGATACACATACCTTTGTTTTCGGTGGGATGGATTCCCCTCTGTTGCCTCTGGGTCTGAGATGAGGGTGGCAGAGCTCAGTGAGTTGCTGAAGTATGTCCCTGTCCACTCTGTAGTGCTCGGGTATATATTATAACATTGAAGTTTTCTAACATCGAATGTTATAATATCGAACCTGTAATGTCGAACACTGAAAACAGTGAAGGTGCAGGACACCGAATTCTTTCCCAGGGAAAGAATTCGGTGGACCGTTGCTGTGGCTTTGCTGTTTTCAGCATTCGATATGTTGGAGCATTACGGGTCGGGTTCAGGTAAGTGTGAGATTGTGTGTAGGTTAGGGTTAGGGGGCAGGTTAAGTGAGTTAAGGTTAGGGAGCAGGTCAGGTAAGGGTGCAGTTGTGTGGACATTAGTGTTAGGGTGCGGGTTTAGGTAAGTGTGCAATTGTGTGTAGGTTAGGGTTAGGGGGCGGGTTGGGAGAGTTAGGGTTAGAGTGCCGGTGAGGTGAGTGTGCGATAGTGACGGACCTTAGGGTTAGGGTTGCGTTAAGGTAAGTGGATAGCTAGCACTGTATGTAAAGTTTAGTTTAGGTGTAGGATTTTAAGTGTATGTGTGTGGATGGCTGTTTTTTGTGTGTGTTTGTCCTGTGTGTATGTTTCTCGGAATAGCGAATTTTTTCCCAGGGAAAAGATTCACTATTCTGACTGTTCAATGTTTTCAGACTTCGGTGTTTAGCGTTCGATATTATAACATACCTGAAATGTTACCATGGGCCTGAACACCCTTCGCCTCCTCAGTCTGGGCCAGTTGTAAGCATCATCATCATCATCATCACTGCCCTCAGTCTGTAGCACATAGAGATGTAGTAAAGCAGCAGGAGCCCCTATCATTTTGTTAGTTAAAATTCCCAAGTGTGTACTCTAATGGTGCTGAGTATATGGGAAAATCAGATTGAAGGGTGTTTGCCTACTTTATACTGGTGTGCTGCAGATGCTGCCTGTGTGATTGGCTGACTATGATACATTCCACCTGCCAGCTACATTATTGAGGGGTTTGAATGAGCCACTGTGAGTGGCAGAGGCCTTATTAGGCATGTATAGTTCATTGCCTTTTGTCTGCAATTTTCTTTTTTCCCCATTTCCGCCAGTTTTAAGCCTTTAAAACTGTTGCAGCTAGTGTGAACATTGCTGAGTAGAAAGGGCCCTCCCCTGAACACAAATATGCTAAGCATTTCTGAAACCAGGTAAGCATAGCTAAGCAGCCTCAGACACACACCCCTTGGTTAGCTGTGCTTAGCTGGTTTCAAAACTGCTGAGCAGTGCTTAGCAGTGCACAAATCCACTTAACTGGGTTGAATGTTGCTTAGGATTAAACTTCTCAAACCGGCTCAACAGAGCTAAGCACTACTAAGCATTGATGAGTGTTCATTTAAATAAATGTATGCACTGGGTATTAATTACTTATTACTGACATATTATTAAGTGTATATGTTTTACATTACATGATGTCCCCTATGTGCTTTGATTACATTACCTTGGGGTGTGACTGTACCGTATGGGACACTTGTGTTTACATGGGAGTTCACATCATATATCTACTGACACAGGAAAATTGGACCAGCTAAACTACCCTTGTTAAAAAATATATCAATTACTACATCACAAAATAAAAAAATATATATTTAACAATGCTTTCTCATGTAAAAGCTGAACAGCCTGTCTTGGTATTAAAACTGTGAACTACTGCATGCAAAGCCAGAACTCTAACCACAAAGCTAAGTCAACATTGATTATTTCAGTTATACATTTCTATATCGCTCTTTCATGACACAAATACATTGGAAAAAATACAACCATTTTAAATATATCGATCAAAACCTGTCATTCTATTAACTTTCTAAGTTTGTAAGAGCAATATTTAAAAACTATCCCTATTTCTGGTCTTTTTCCCCACTTTTAGTATTGCATTTGTCTGGACTTCTTGCTCTAAGAGGTTCAGAGGTGTGTGTCTGAGAGCACAATTTTACTGCACTTTCACAATGTAGGGGGTGTGTTACAGTTCCTGTCACACACACCCTGCATTCCATTCCATTCAAAGATCCTCTTTTCAGTGTCCACGGACAATGAAGGGTTTGTAAGCTCCAATGTTCTTACACCAAGCCACCAAGCATGACACACCCCTTTTTCATGTCAGCTGTCTCTTTTGCCTACATCACTGCATTATAGCCCCTACATGGTTAGGTACCTGCAGACACGGCGGCCCATTTTGCTATTCAGTAAACTTAGCTAATTTGCATATAACCAATTACTTATACCCTAGTTACAGCACTATATGACAGCCACTGTTATCTGCCATTGTACTAGTCTGCATGCTGGCCAGTATAATGGGGAATTTACTTTTAGCTTAAATAATCCCCTTTTAATATCTTAATTGTATATTTATCAGATCTCATGCTTGGGCACCGCTGCACTGAGCTTGCACATAGCATATGTGCATGTAAAATTAACTTTTGATTTTTCATATTTTGCATTAGTTTTACATGCCAATTGCCATAGTTTTAGCCATTTGCATGCCTGATGCAACTAATACATGCTTTACTTTGAGTTGTCATAGCCAAATTTTTATTTTGCAGTCTTGTACACGGACAGTTCCCACATACATCTGCAATGCAGACATGGCTCCTGCATGGATGCCTGCCTGCTTACTGGATCAGTAAATCACCTCATTTCCATGGTTTTCACTAGCAAATGAGGTGATTTACATTCCATGATTGTCTCCATGGTTGAACAGTGCTGGGAGGCTTTTGCATGCCCCCAAAACTGTTTCCTGGGTTTCACAGCCTCCAAACTCCATGTTCGAGTTATGGCACTATGCTTACGTGGAGATTAGCTCCGTGTAAGCTATATTGAATTACCCCCATGGACTATTCTGAAGCTTTAAGATCAGGGCTTGATTGCACCAGTAGATGTATTGCTGCCTATTAATGGGTAACATTTTTCTTAGCCATCTTGTAGACTACTGTTAATAAAGTTAATATCACATGATGCAAAGATTGCCAACATGTGACAATAAGCATAGAGACAAATTTTATGGAAAAGCCCATTTAGGGTGAAAGTGCTTAAATTTTGAGTTTCTGAATAAGCAAGTGGAACTGGGCAAACTGGATCCAACAAAGCATAGGGAGGAGATGGAATTAGCAACGATGACCTGTGAACACTTCAGCAAGAACTTACAATACCATTATATCTATTATTCACTAGGCCATATAAATACAGGGCGATTCCTCAAGATTCGAGACAAGCACTTATTAAACCTGTCTTTAAGGGAAAGGGAGTAGGACAAAGCCAGAGTCATATAGACCCTCAAGTCTACTTTCATATTGTGGAAAAATAATGGTGCAGGTAATATTGGATAAGTTATTGTCAGAACTGGATAGGTTTATTTTTATTTATTTATTTTACATTTGTTTACTGCGATAGTCTGACTGGATACATGTCCATTTTCAGTGGAGGCCCGGGGAGAAAAGCTCCAAAAAACACATTCAACAAACTGTTACATTTTTACAGTTTAAAACACAAAATAAACACAAATAAAAAGATTTGTACACAGATGTAAACAAACACAACAAACAGATATCCACAAACAAATTATTATATTTTTACTCAGAAGGAATATTCTACACAGTCTTTTTATGAATGATAGGGTATTGAATGCCTAGTAGGCTAACCTGGTAGTAGATCCAAAGAGATCATAGGACATATAAGTTAAGAAACAAAGTTTAGGCAGAATTCCTCCATGTGCACACGAGTGATGGTTAGAGTTAGTCTGGATTAGTACAAGGACATAGCCATCATTTTGTAAAGTACTAAATCAGACTTTTCTTTAACTGAGGTAGAGTTCATTCAGATGTAAGATTAGCAGGAAGAGAATTCCAAGTTTTGCCAACAGACTTAGCAAATATAGATTCTTTGGCTGTGCTGTTGGATTTGAGAGTTTGAACTAGTAGTCTTTCAGATGAACAAAGTCCACTAAGGTTACTGTAGGGAGTGATGGGGTTTTTAAGCACGGGTGTATTATCTGGTTGGTAGAGGATCTTGTGTGCAACTGTTAGTTGGTTAACCTGAAGTACGTTAGGCAGTTCAAGCCATCCTAGTAGATTTAGGTTATGACATTGATGAGTTCTGTAGACTGCATCAGTAGCAAATATAGCAGTGTGATTGTAGCTGCTAGAAAGTTTATTAAGGTCAGTTTTGCTAAGGTTTGTAAATAGAGGGGAAGCATAGAGGAGGGTGGAGAATAGATGTGTACGAGCAATTACAGTTCTGGCTAATGGTGTTAGGAAGGGCTTGATTCTATATGGTGAGCCAAGTTTTTTATTATCTGCTTTAATAGTTTTATTGATATGCAGTTCAAACTTAAGGATATTATCTATTATAACTCCTAAGAGTTTGGTTGAGGAATCTGGGGAAATAATGGTGCCATTTTTGGATTTTAAATGTAAAGACCTGCGAGTGGGGGATAAAAGCAGCAGTTTGGTTTTATTAGGATTTAACATGAGATGATGGTTAAGGAGCCAATTTTCAACTGTTTTAAAAGTATTTTGAGATAGCATCTGCAACTCTGCAGTGTCAGAGCATACTAAAGTGGAGTCATCCACATATTGAATGCATGTTGCATTTGGGATGACCTTATACAAATCATTGGATGAAAATGGAAAATAATAGTGGACCTAGTATGGAGCCTTGGGGTACTCCGAGGGTGATGGGTAAAAGGGTGGATAGTTTGCTCTACCATAGTCTACCACTGAGATAGGATTGAAACCAATGGATGGCCTGGTCCTCTAGGGAGATGGATTTCAAAGTGTTTATGAGTATTTGGTGATTTACCATATCAAAGTCATTCGAAAGATCGAGAAAGATAGCAGAGGAAAGTTTATTAGTGTTTTGGTGTTGGTTAATGATATTAGAGAAGGAGAGGAGGGCTGAGGTTGTACTATGGAATGGTCTAAAGCCATGCTGAGTGTTGACTTGAAGATTATTATGGATAAGATAGTTCAGAAGTTGATTATGGATGCATTTTTCCATAATTTTAGCCAAGGGTGACAGAATAGCTATGGGTCTATAGTTTGACAGGTCAGTAGAGCTCCCCCCTTTATGGAGTGGGATGACATGGGATATCTTCCAGACAGAGGAAATGGACACTTCAGTTACAGTTCTGTTGACCAGGATAGTAATGGGGTGTGCTTTGACATCTGCAGCTTTTTGTAGATATTCTGCAGGGAGTAGATCAGCTGACAGGATGATAGGCTTTAGTTTCTTAAGTAATTTTTGGACAAAAGATGTGCAAACTGGTTTGAAGTTAAAGGAGAGTTGAGAGCTGGTTGTAGTGGCTGGAGAACATGGGCATCTGGGGGGATAATTGGTTAGCTAGGTTCTGGATGGTTGTTGTAAAGATGCTGTTAAAGGTATTGGCAATTTCTTCTGGGGGGTTTTGGTTAGAATCCAAGGGGGTAGGAGTGGAGGATTGTCCTGGACTAAGGAGTTTGTTTATACCTACCTAAAACTTTTGTGGCTTATTTTGGTGTCTTTCTTGTAGATAACAGTAATAGTTTTTCTTGTCTAATGTGGTGGATATTTTTGTTTCATTTCTTAGCTGTCTGTATCTATGTTTTTTTGTGGTCTGCAAAGTGCCCCAAGTCCTTTTTCTAAGTAGCATTTTTTGTCTGGTTTCTTTTGACAGCCAAGGAGCAACTTTTGTTTTGATTCTAATAGTCTGTGCTGGTGCACGGGTGTCAATGATGGATAGGAATTTGGTATTAAAGTAATTTACTGCTTCTTCAAGTGGTAATTGTTTCAAAACTGACCCATTGCAAGATATGAGTTCATTTTGGAAATTCATGCAGTTGAAATTCTTATTGTTTGTTGCTGTTTTAAAAATGGACTGGTTGTGGATATCAGCTTTTTGCATTTTTAAATAGGTGAGGAGGTGATCACTTACATCATCAGGCAAGGTCCCACTCTTGTATTTGAGGAGATGGGTGTTAACGAGAATCCAATCCAGAATACTTACTTTATTGTTGGGTTTACTGATCCTATTGGGGGAGGATACAACCTGTGAAAATCCATAAAGGTTTATGTGGTGAGTGGGAGGTTCTGAGGAACACATATTCCAGTCTATGTTAAAGTCCCCAAGTACAATGGTTTCTTGGGGGTAGTTGCTGGATAACTAATGTAGGATATCTTCAAGGGTATTTATGTTATTGCCTGGGGGAATATACACACAGATGAGATTTATACATTTGTTCTTATTAATGTGGAGCTTAGTGATAAGCATTTCAGCATTGCCAAATAGGGATGTTTGCAGGGCATTATTGGACACTTCAAGCATGGATTTGTGCAGAACAGCTACCCCACCTCCCTTCCTATTGATTTGATCAAGCCTTAGGATGTTATAGCCTGGTGGTATAATTTCATTATCTGAAGTAGAAGGTTTTAGCTGGGTTTCAGTTAGACATAGTATGTCTGGGGAAAGAGCATTTAAGATGGCATGTAGGTGTTGAATCTTATTGTTTACACTTCTGATATTTAGGTGACTGATCAAGAGTGAGTTTGGGGGTTTCTCTAAGATTTGTGTAGTAGTGGAACAGTTAGTAAAGGACCGAGAGCCAGTGGATGAAGATGGGCCAGGGTTTGGGTGGATATCTCCATCCATTGTCATGTGCATTGTAATCTGATTGTGAGCGTCCAGATTTTAATTAATAGACTTTGGTATCTTTTGGTTTTAGGGTTGGCATATCTTGTTCTAATGGGATGCTGATACCTAGTAAGTAAGGAGTTAGATGGGAGAGGATGTATTAAGTGTTCAAGCTTGTGTGTAGCTATATAGGTGGAGGTTTGGCCTTTTGGGTAGTGGAAACCTGGGTATGTATTATATTCATAGGCAGTAAGAAGATACAGGACAAGCAGAAAGGATAGCAGAGAGTATAGTGGTAGTATTTTAATTGGTTTCATTGCAAGTAACATTGGGATTATTGAGGTTGACTTTTCCCCAGTTTAAACTATTTAAGAAAGGATATTGGGGTTAAGTACTGGAGAGCCTGTTGATGACTTTGATATGGCTGATTGGTTGCAGGAAGAGGGGGCATGGTTGTAGCACTATATATTTAGCTGTACTGGGGGTGGATGGGAATTGGGGGCAGGGTGGAGTGTGGAGGTTAGGACTTTAAAGAATATATCAGCATGCATATAATCATCTATGACCCAGGAAACCCATACCATGTATTTAAACGTATTAGAAACACTAACCATCCAACCCAATATCATATTCATGGGTGACTTTAATTACCCCACTATTAACTGGGAATCCTATACAACATCAAACATACATGCACAGAGATTCCTGGATTTTGTAAACACAGACTACCTGGACCAGATAGTCAGTACACCAACCAGCGGTGCAACCACACTGGATCTGGTCCTCACTAATATGCACAACCCCTACTGCAATGCCTTCCCTGGTAAGATCAGACCACAAAAATGGTCTCCATCGAAGTAAAAATAAAACCTGGACCCCCAGCTAAACCGGGAATATTCAGGAACTATTCTAAGGCTAACCTCCTGCTATTAAGTGAGAACTTGGCAGAATTTCAAGCCCCTATAAGCCCTGAGAACACTTCTGCCTATCCAGAACTGTTCACAGAAACCCTGTACAAGCATGTTAACAACTGCATAGAGGCATCTGTACCCACCAGGAAGAAGTACTGAACTAACTCAAAAAAACAAGCCACCCTGGAGGAATCACAAAATCAGTCAGATGTATAACAGGAGGAAGAAAGTCATGGCAAAAATTAGGAGGTGCAGCACCCAGCAGGATAAAAGCACTTTGATTAAATTAAACAAACAACTCAAGGGACAAATAAAGTCTACCAAAGCCAAATTTGAGGTAAGTGTGGCCTCCCCAGGTGAAAGACAACCACAAAGCATTCCTTAGCTATGTCCACAACCTCAAAGGCAATACACAATTGTGTGCAGAGCTCATTGTAAATTGAGTCACCTATACTGAGCCAGAAGATACAGCAAAACTTCTGTCTGATAAATTCAGCTCCAACTTTATTCCCCGCCCCCCACCTCAACCTTCCCTCAGGAAATATCATCAAATATAACTTCCCTTACTATCACTATGGTCTCTCTAAGACCAAGAACACTGCATCAATGGGCCCAGACAATATCCCAGGATTCCTTTTAAGTAGCATGAAGCATGACCTATCAGGGCCTCTGGAATTAACTATTTAACTGTAGCCTCCAAACAAGCTTAGTGCCTCATGAATGGAGAAAGTCAACAGTCATCCCTCTACACAAAGGTGGGCCATCTACAGATCCTGGAAACTACAGACCAATAAGTCGCACAAGTCTTATATGTAAAGCCATGGAAATAATTATCATGGAGATGATCAATAGAGATATAGTAAACCTCCAGACACAGGACCCAACCCAGTCTGGTTTCATCAAGGGCAGATCATGCCTACTCAACCTGGTGGACTTCTTTGAGAAGGTCAGCAAAGCAATAGATGAGGGCAGAATCATTCACACTGCCTACCTTGACCTCGCCAAAGCATTTGATGCATTACCCCACTCAGGCATTGTTGACAAACTCAAGAGGTTAGGTATAAACCCACATGTCACCTGGTGGATAGCCAACTGGCTCACAGGCAGGACCCAGGAAGTTAGAATTGGGGACTCCACCTCTACAAAGAGGCCAGTCACAAGTGGAGTCCCTCAGGGATCAGTCCTTGAATCACTTCTTTTTAGCATTTACTTCTCAGAAGTCAAGGCCAATGTCAGTGGTCTCTGGCTGACTAAATTTGAAGATGATTGTAAATTAGGAGCTGTCATTGAATCTCACACTGACACAAATGTTCTCCAGGAGGGCCTGACACACACAAACAACTGGTGTCAGTGCCATGGACTAAAACTAAATGCCAGGAAATGCATAATAGTATCCTTTGGGAAGATATCCATCCCTGGTAACTATCATATTGACAACACACACCTTAGAGTTGACCCTGTAGTCAGGGACTTAGGGATACACGTAGATAGTAATCTAGCCTTTGATCATCATGTGTCTACAGTGGTGAGGAAATCATTCTATGTAGCACAGCTTATAAACAAAGGTATGGCATCTAAGTCCAAGGAGGTCATTGTTCCACTGTATTCGGCATTCATTAAACCTATCATTGAGTACAATGCCCCCTTTGGTATGTACCTAACCAGGCATATCCAACAACTGGAATTCCACAGAGGTTTCTCACTAAAAGAATACAGGGTGCAAGTATATGTCCAATGCAGACTGCCTCAAGGCCCTATTGCTGTATTCTGTCTCCTACAGGCTTTTGAGGGGAGATCTATGCCTGTCATACAGGGTATTGTCAGACCCCACCTCAATGGACTTCCTGCATATCCACAAAACAAACAGTACTAGAATTACACATTCTAAACACACCTTGCATGTGATATAAAGAGAACCTGCTGGAGAGATAGGTATGTATCCCAGAGACTGTCTCATCTACGGAACAAGGTCTCCATCCATGTGAAGCAGCATTCCTCCCTAATCCAATTCAAGTGCAACTTGGACAATTGGATGGGAAAACAGAAATTCCTCCCTGGTTTAGCACCTATGTCTCTGATGCAAACAGGTAACCTGAAAATGGTTCATCTCCCAAGCCCATGCTTACACTTATCAAGGGTATCAGAACTTGTCAGAGATTTGGGATGCATGGCTAGGCTTAAAAAGGCCCATGTGGTTGTTCGCCTAGTAAACACTTATGAACTTATGTTGAAAACAGATCTATTACCACCTGTAACATGATGTTCTATAACAATATGATAACAGCTATGAATGAAAAATTGTGCTGTGATGTAATTTATATAGATTTAACTTAAGCATTTGACAGGGTCATACACATAACACTGATCAATAAATTAGTACAACTAGGTACTGATGTACTCTTGATAAGATGGATAGCTGCATGGCTTACAAATAGGACATGGCAAGTATCATACAGCAACTGGACAGGCAAAATTCTTGGTTATAGTCAGGGTATCCCACAGGGCTCTGTCTTAGTCCCTTACTTGTTTAGATTATATCTTTCAGACCTAACTTTTTCATCTGAGGTGTTCTACAGTCTATATGCCGACAACCTGAAATTGGGTAAACTGATTACATGTGCTACAGATAAGGCATGTCTGCAAAATAACTTGACTAAATTGACCATTCGGGCACAGGAGAATAATATGCTGATAAATACATCAAAAACTAAGCATATGAGATTTGGTAGGCATAAATTGAACGGTGAATATTTAATACGGCATACAGTGATTTAAACTGCAGACTCATTTACGGACCTGGGTATACGGGTAGATTCAGCTATGAGTTTTTCTAAATATATCAACCAATTGGTTAATGATGGTTATAGAACTAGAGATTGTATAAAAAGATTTATAAAGTCTAGGCAATAAAAAATAATATAACTATTGTTTGTTAGCTGCATTAGACCAAGACTTGAGTATGGAATAACAGTATGGAAATTATAAGAAGACAAGCATGAGTAAACTGGAAAGAGTACAACGGAAATATACATGGATGTAAAAATTTAAGTTATTATGAAAGACTAAAATATCTGAACTTGTATAGTGTCTCTTACAGATATTTAAGAGGAGAGCTTATTCAGGTATATAGGGAATTTAGTGACAAATACCTCTGGGAATGTTTGGGGTTAACAAAAAGTACTAGAGAATCGTCAGATAACCTATGTATAAGATTCTATAGGAATGAGAAGTGTACTAACTGGTTCTTTGACAGAGTAGCTGATGCATGGAACAGACTACCAAATTACATTAATGCAAGTACTAGTTTAGATATTTTTAAGAGCAGCCTGGATACTTATTATGGGAAAATTGTTTTGGTATATTGGCAAACTAGAAGGGCATTAATGCCCGTGCTTGAAATATTTGTATGTATGTAAGTGGTTGGGCATACACTGGTTAAAGTATTTTTTCTGTGGACACAACACTGGTTAAAGTATTTTTTTCTGTGGACACTTATCTTAGCATCCTTTGTTGATTATAACAATTATTTGGGTCCCCTCAAGTTATCTATGGTATGATCCCAGTTATTCTCATTAGGGGTAATATATATTTATTGACCATAGGATGGGTAAGACCACTCTCTAATCAAATGGGATTGGTTATTTCAAGCACAAAAAGGGAAATTGGCTAGTCTTGATAAGTCTCACAAAGGCAGCTAGCCTAGTACTTACCTACAAACTTATAAGTTTATAAGGACAAATCCTCCCATAACCACACTTTTGTTTGTCTCTGTCTAGTTGCAGTCATTTATTTCTGTCAATATCCCAAACATTAAGAAATCCAAATTGAGAAGAACCATCTTACCATGTACCACATGATAAATAATACTTAGATGCTTCCATCACTCTTGAACTGCACCTCTTTCCAGCCCCATATGAAATTCACCTTCTACATCATTATCTCAATCCCATCAACATTTTGTCATTGTCCTCTCTCATATATCTTAAGTGGTATAAGATATTATCAATGCATGATAACATGAAATGATCCAAACCTTTTAATGCTCTATGCTGCCTTCTGTGCTTCACCCAATAATATTTTGCTCATATCCTTTTCATTTCCTAATAAAAAATGTAGTAACACTGAAAAAGATTCCTAGATATTAACCTTACCTCTCACAAGGTATATTTTCCCAGTGAGTGCTAGCTGAATTTAAATGTATTGGCTGGAGTATTCCACAAAAGCCCATACTCCCAAACAGCTCTGGCTAAAGCTGTTCTTATTCAAGCCATGTTCACAGAGGATATTGTTTCTACCCATTAACAAAATAAAAAATGTTTATATATCTTCTAGGAACATCTTCCTAAAGATCTTGTAGCTTCAGAATGCCTCATAAAACCACCTCTATAACCAGGTTCTTTTTATTCTTGTTCTCACCCTTAAATGTGTCTACTTGTCCCAGAAGGGCCTGCCCATCTCTCTAGATTGCCATGTCACATTTTCAGCTCTGTGCCTTGATTTCTTGATATATATATATATATATATATATATATATATATATATATATATATATATATATATATATATAGATATATATAGATTCACTAGACAATCTTGACATACTGAATGTCGAATTTCAGTACGTCGAGACCGAATAATAGAAAGTACAGTTACACAAAACTGCACTATGCTGAATGCAGAAGTGTCGAATCTGCTATCGTGGTGTCGCATTCATGACGTGTGGTGAGGTTTGTAGATTTATCTGGTGTTTCAGGTAAGTGGTGTGTGTGTGTGGGTAGGGATTTTAGTGTGTTAGTGTGTGTGGTGGTGTTTTTTTGTGTTTGTGTGTTTAGTGCGACTTCAGAGTTAGAATATATAAGTGGGGGGTGTGGGGGGCACAGCCCCCCACATGGTGGTGCAGGGGGGGCTTGCCCCCCTGCTTATAGGTAGGTTAGGTGTGTTTGTGTGTTACATTTGTTTTAGTGTAGTTAGTGTGTGTGTGTGTGTGTGTGTGTGTGTGTGTGTGTGTGTGTGTGTGTGTGTGTGTGTGTGTGTGTGTGTGAATGGTCGCTATTCGTGATTTTGGGTTTCTGGGTATGTGGGTTTTCCACTATTCAGTCCCGAAATACTGAAATTCGACATTTCAGTATTTCGAGATTGTGTGGATATATATATATATATATATATATATATATATATATATATATATATATATATATATATATATATATATATATAATTTATTTATTTATTTTTTGCTAATTCTAGATTTCTAGGACTTTCTCATTCACCGCATCTGAATTTATTTCTAGTATTTCCTCTAACCAATACAGCCAAGTTATAGGCTATAATATATAAAATCTAATTCTTTCAGAGCTTTAAGTCTTGTCCTCCCAGTAATTTCACCATAGACCCCCAAACAAATCATAGGATCATAGGATGTTACTAGGCTATTGACTCTAGGGCCTTTACAAGCCTAGCCATATTATACCTTTGTTGCCTTATAGACCAAGACATATAGTCTATATTTGCAATGCAAATCTAAGATCAGCACCAGCTGCCCCTGTCCAAGATGGACATAGGTGAAACCCCTGGGATACATTTATGGTTACTCATCTAATTGTCCAAGTTATGCTTAAATAGGGTCATTAAGGAGCTCAGTTTTATGTGAACTGAGAGTTTGTTCCAGAGGAGTGGCAATCTCTGGGTGAAATATCTGTCTCTTCAGCATGTCTTGTTAATGCCACAGGCTAGATTAAGGCCCCTAGAGTGATTGATTCTTGTTTCATTTGATTTGCGGATATGCATCATTTCCATTAAGGCAGGGTTTGAGACTACTCTGTAGGCCAGGCACAAGTCACTTCTAAGCTGTCTATATGATACAGAGTACAGTGACAGGGCCTTCACTCTGCCCATGTAGGTCATGTGTTGTAGGTCCTGAATTTTATTTGTGAGAAACCTCTGAGGTTTCTGGTAAGGTAGATACAGAAGGGATCATTATACTCTTTTTGGTCTGATGATTGATGAGTACAGGGAAGTTATAACCTCTTTAGATTTGGATGCTATGCCCTTACTTCAGAGATGTGAAATGTAGAGGGCCTTTCTTACCACTCTGGACTTGTGGTGATCAAAGTTAAGGTTGCTATCAACCTGTATTCCCAAATCTCTCACCACTGAGTTTGAACTTAGGGTGGCATTATTAATATTGTAATTTGCAGGGACTTCTCCTTTGCTGAAGGGGATGAAAATGCATTCTTTTGTGCTGAGTTTATGTCTGTGGCTCTGGCACCAATTATTTATCTGTGCGAGCCCATTTTGTAGAATGTTGACATCATTAGGGGATTCAATGGTTGCACCCTGTTTGCAGTCATCAGAGAACTTGGTAAGCCATAAGCCATCTATTTTCACTTGGTTTTCTTTGAAATAGATTCCAAACAGTAGGGGGTCCAGCACAGTACCTTGTGAAACACCACTGGTAACAGGTCTGCTGGTAGAGATGGAATCTCCAACTTTGATTGCATGAGTTCTGTTGGTGAGCCATTTGACTACCCATCTAATGATGTATGGGTTAATCCCTAGCTGGGTGAGTTTCTCAATGATGCCTGAGTGAAGAATTGTGTCAAAGGCCTTGGACAAGTTGAGAGAGGCAGCATGTACTGTTTCCTTTCATCTAGGACTAGGGCTTTGGTGTCACTCTCGAAGAAGTCCACCAGGTTTAACAGGCATGATCTGCCCTTAATGAAGCCAAAATTAGTGATGTCAAGAGTTTGAAGGTCTCCTACATCCTTGTTGATGAGGTCCATGATGATTCTCTCCATAGACTGACAGATAAGGCTGCTTAGGCTTATGAATCTATAGTTCCCGGGGTCGGTTGAGAGATCCCCTTTGTGCAAAGGGTGTCCTGCTGGGACAACACCAGTACTTGCACTGTTGTTGAAGAGAGTGTTCAGTGGTTCAGCTAACTCCTGCTTTAGACTGTTTAGTAAGCAGCTTGGGATGTTATCCAGTCCCATAGAGGCTGTGGGTTTGGCCTTGGAGAGTGCAGTTATATCCTGCTCTTTGGAGATACTGGGTAGAGGACTTATGACAGGAATGCTTTGGGGTCCTACTGGTGGGGATGGGGGGTGAAGTTTTCACCAAACATGTCTGCTAGCAAGTTGGCAATGTCCTCAAGTTATGTATGAGTGGTACTTCCAATACTACTGTCCAATACTAATTCAGCACAAGGTTGGGCCTTCCCTTTTAGATTTTGGATGCAGCTAAAGAATGCATTGTGATAATCCTTAGCTACTGATGCTAATTTAGTTTTGCAATTAGCTTTAGAGGACTTTACAAGATGTCTAATTTACTTATTCAGGCATGGGAGGGTGTTCTTCTGCTGAGACCGTTCCCTCTTGTTCTTGGACAGCAGTTTCTTTCTCTTGTTGTATAACCTATTTATGCTAGATGTCCACCAGGCTGGCTTGTTTTCTCATGAGGACTTTGTTTTAATCCATTCAGGTATGGCTGAGTCTATATATTTGTATAGGTGTTTATACAGAGCATTTGTGAACATTCAGTATAGGAATCATTGCTGTCAGTGATCACATGGGGGTTTGAAATTATTTATACCATCACTTAGGAGGCTATTATTTGCTTTGTAGAAATTTGTCAACATTTTTGCTCCTGAGGGGGGCTAAAGTATGATTTTTACTTTGAATGAGACTGATTTATGATCGGACTTTACCAGGGAGGGTCCCATACATGGGGTGGTGAAGTGATCCCCGATGTTGGGGAGTACTAGGTCAAAGACATTACAGCCCCTTGTGAAGGTGCAGACTATCTGTTTGAGAGCATTTGTGTTAACAAAGTCCAGGAACCTTAGGGCAAGTGTGTTTGTGCTCATATGTATTTCCCAGTCGATGGAAGGATAGTTAAAATCATCCAAGACCAGGGTGGTTGGCTGTATTGTGAGTGACTCAAGTAGGTCCATGTAAGCAGTGGGGCTTTTGTCGTTCATGGCAAGGTCCTGTAGGTAACAGTGAAGTGGAGGGGGGGGGGGTCTTTCCTCCAGTTAGTTGGACTTGAATAACTCTAGGGAGTCATACTGTTTAACCAGTCTTGAGGTGTATTTGTCTTTAATGAAGATGGATACATCTCCTCCTCCTCTGGTTCTTTCACATTCATTTTGTGGTCTGAACATGTGGAAGGCACTGTAGCCTTGCATTGCTAGGGCACTCTGCAATCTTGAACCATGTCTCTGTGACTGCACAGACACCTGCTTCTTATAACATAAGGAGTGTTTCCAGTGAGTGCAGTTTCTGTTTTAGACTCCTAGCATTAAACAGCATAACCTCTAGAGAATATTTTTATGTTGGGAATTTTGTTCTTATAACATTGTCTTAAAAATGTAGTATGGGGGAGGCAAGTACTTTTGCCAGTAACCGAAAGCCAGGAGGTGACAGGTGAAGACCATCTCTGGCAAACCAGTGTAGTCTTTCGACCATATCATGCCAGGCTGACAAATACTGGATCTCCCTGGATTGACAGCAGAAGCTAAGCCAATTGTTAAAGTTGATCATGTTTTTTTTGTATTGAGGCATCATTATGGGTGAAGGTAGAATGCCTCTTAGGGCGAAGGACATACCTGCCTGAAACACAGTCTGAAAGCTCAGTCATGTCTCTCTTCATATAGTCCAGTGAGATACATCTCAAGTCATTCACTCCAACATGGACTTTGACAGGCTCATAACACTGCTTGTTGTTGAGTGACTTGACTGTGTGTATGATCTGATGGATCCTGGCACCAGACAGGCATCTGACCTTGACTTTCTAATACTCAGCCTGGTGAGGGGGACATCTGTGTGTCTCACTATGGTGTTACCTGTGATTAATACATTTGGTTTTGAGGTGTTTTGCCTTAGGGACTTATTGGGTGACACACTGATGCATTTGTTGTTATGTGTAGTGGATTCGTTGGGACAGTACTGTGTGCAGAAGGTTTGCACTTATGAGGTCTGTGCTCTTTTGGTAAATTTCTAGAGAGTACCTCCACGTATATGGGTTTATGTGTTGTGTACTTGCTTTGTGGAAGAGGTGAATTGTGTGTGTTGACAACCTGTTAGATATCTGGTTTGTTGTTATGTGAGAAAGAGAGAGACAGAGCATTGATTTGAGATTCATGGTATAGATACATGTCTCACATATTGTAGTTGTATGTTTTTGGAGGAATAGGCTGTCAGTAAACATGAGGCAATTGCTACATTGCCTCGGGATGCCCATGTCAATCAGGCTAGCTGGAGAAATGGTAGGACTAGTAAAATAAGCTAATCTATGTAGAGGTTTAGGAGTAGAAACCTGTGTTAATGCCTCAAAATGCAAAGCTAGGTTGCTATCCAGGCAGCAATGCACACCTGCATTGAGCAGCAAAGCTTAGAAGGGTTCCCTAGCAGTTATCAAGGGAAATTTTGACTTTCTAAGTGTTTGTGTCTATACACAGCAGCACCAAACTGCTATGCAGTGCTACTTATATATAAATGAAACTAAACAGTTGTATCTCTATCTAGCCAGTGTGAGAGCCCCAAAACTGAGCCTTCTATCAACAATCCCCAAACTTAGATGTGTCCCGGGCTGCACACTTCTGCCACAAGGGTGCAGAAGGGCCTTCCTAATATAGGATGGCTGGTTTTAGTACTCAGTATATCCAAACAGCCTAGATTCATCAGATCTGCATCTAGCCTATGCTATGAGATACAGTAGAAGTAGAATAATAAAGTGCAGGAAATAATTAAAGCAGCAACAAAAGTAAAAAAAAAAATTAGAACAGCAATTCAGCAGAAA
Organism: Protopterus annectens; assembly: GCF_019279795.1. Taxonomy (NCBI): domain Eukaryota; kingdom Metazoa; phylum Chordata; order Ceratodontiformes; family Protopteridae; genus Protopterus; species Protopterus annectens. The sequence goes on along the minus strand of NC_056739.1, from coordinate 641,309,493 downwards.
ACAGTTCAAAATATGCAATGAAATGTTTAAATATATCTATTTTTGCAGATCAAAGTGGATGCCTCTGATTTAGTTGAGATTCACTCCAGGTCTCTGGCTAAGCCACCATATTTGGAGCAGCTCCGGAAAACTGAGCTTAATCATAAAGGTCTTATTTACACCACAGACAGGTCTTGTTATTTAAGGAGATATAATGAGCTACATATATTAAATTGTCTAATACCATTGCACATATTACACCTATTCGTCTTGACAAAAAGTATATCTTACTTATTCATCTGTCCAATATGGTAGCCCCCCCCAGTTTAAATCTCTTACAGCTTGCAACATGAATCTTAAATAAATTGCTCACTGCATGGAGAGAATCAGGAATGCTTGATACTCAAACACTGAACCACGAACATGAATTCTTTTTTTTTTTCATGGAATTTCAGTCTTACCTCTCAACCAGTGGCTGAAAATTCCTAAAGTATTATTGTTAAGCCTTTTATTATATTAAGAGACAGTATTATACAATCAAATGTAAATCAATTAACCCTGCAAAAATGTTATTTATTTTATTTCTTTATCCTTTGTTGACTGGGTTAGTCCTGCTATGCTAGTTGCCTCTTTCCAGGGGAGACTATACTACTATGGGAAATTTGGCCAGGGCATTGGGGAACTTCCTGTACTGGTTCTGACACTTGAGGTGTGTGTGGCAGTTGAGTGTGGTGTGCCTGTTCCAATGCAATGGTGGCTGGGAGAATGGAGTGCAAATGTGGTGAATGAGGGAGGCAGGGATGAGGTGAATACCGACTCAGTGGTGATGTTTTCTGGTTTAGAAGAAGGAGAAATGGTTTGAGATGTGCAAAAAGAAGATCGAGTGGAAGATTCTGAGGAAGGATTAAGAAGCTATGAAGGAACTATAATTACAACCCTCCATTTGGGTGGGATGGTATACTAGAAAATGTTTTAGAGAAGAGTGAACCAGAGTCAGGGAAGATGCAGATGCTTCACAGGGTTAAATATTGGAAAAGCTGAATAGAAAGAAACAAAAGCAGAATAAATCATTTGTGGTGATAGTAGGCATATGAAAGGAAGCAGAAAAGGAGAAAAAGAAAATGGAAGATTTAGAGAAGAAGAAATTTGTTGTAAGAATACAAAGTAAAGAAGAAGTATAATTGAACAGGTATGAAATGTGGGACACGTTAGTAGGGCCTTTAGGCATAAAGGTACAGGAAGTAAGAGCTTTCATTCAAAAAAAGACATACTATGACATTTTTGAGACTGCTGATAGCTTCTCAACTTTTTAAAAGAAGTATGGAGAGAGAAAAAAGACATTTATCATTGGATTAATTATACTGTAAAGACTTTGAGGAAAACCAGAAAAATGTAACATACAGTTTTGAACAGACACTGAAAGAAAGACTGTAAAAAATATTTATTAAAGAATTTCTGCAGTGAAGTAAAGGACATTGCAAAAGTGTTTAATAATAGAGGACTTTGAATAGGTGCTTGGGACTGTAATGTGATTTTCAAAATAGACAATGGTAAATTTGTACATATTCCAGTATGATTAATGTTGATGGATGCCCAGCTATTGTCAAGCATTGAAGACAACCAAAACATGTTTTTCTGTGGGAGTGAGGGACATTTCATAAATAATTGTGCTAAAAAGATGTTATTTACGTGGGGAAAGTGGTCATAATGCAAAGAATTGTTAAGAAAAGTGCTATAAATATAAGCAAAAATGGGCATATATGGATGGATTTTGAGAAGGAGAGAAAGTTAGAATGTAAACTTGAACAAAAACATAAATGAAAAGAAAGAATACAATTGGGAGAGCAACAAAAAGAAAAAAGAGAAGGTAATGATAGAAAACAAGAAGCCAGTTTGGATAATATACAAAAAGGGGAAGGGGGAAAGAGAGTGGAACAGAAATCAGTGTTGAGGAGGATATAAATTGGAAAGTAGTCAAAAAGAAAAAAGTATGATTGGGGAAAGAGTTAAAGATGCAAGAAAATCTCAGGAATCAGGAATAAAACTTAAAAAGAAAGGACATGGGCAATTTAAATAATTTTTAAATATTAAAGAGAGTAGTAAATAATCCTAGAATTCTCTCTGTTAATGTTAATAGTATTAAGAATATAGCAAAAAGAACTGGAATAACTGAATGGTGTAAGAGTTGTGATATGGATTTGATAGTTTTAGATATATTGTATAGGAAAAGAATAGAAATTTTAGTTTATTCTTTTGTTAGCCTAGGAAAATGTATGCTAGTGGATTTTAGATGGAAAGGAGAAGTATATAGATTAATATCAAAATATGCATATGTGCTATATAAAGAAAGGGAGAAATTATATTAGCTTTATTAAATTGTCACATGGAATATGAATAGTATAGTAAGAGGAGATTTCAATTGCTATTTAAGACATAACCAAAATATAGAATAGATAAGAAAACAATGGAGAAGATAAAATGTGGAAATCTAAAATTATGAAATTTAAGCAAAAACACATATCAGAGAGGGACATTATTTTCTTCTAAAACTATAAAAGTTATAACAGAACAAACAGCAGACAGGTTTTTCAGACCATTTAGCAGTATGGATTGAGACTGTTGAAAACAGAGGAATATAGTAAAATATGGAAAGGTATTAAGGGAATTAATGAAAAAGGGTGGAATAAGAATAACCCAGAAGACATAATAAAGTTATAGAAAGATCATTTAGAAATGAAAAACTTTTATAAGAATTTGTCAGAATGGTGGATAATATTTAAAGTCAAGTATAAGAAGATGTATTTAACATGGGAAAATGAGAGAAGGCAACAAGGCATATGGACAAATTCAAAAATATGTTTTCAGTAGTCTAGATAGGAAAGAAAAGATTATTTTTGAAGAGAAGGAATCTATCCAAAAAAAATCAAGAGAAAAAGAGTTATTATGTAGGTAAAGCTATTTTTTGCAGGGAAAGAAGGAAGTAGTATCACCATATTTAAGTACTAAAGTTAAAGAAGACAATGATGTAATGAAAGAAACGAAAAGTGGCGATGGGAAAATTGAAAAAAGAGCAATCTAAAATAATGGATAGTACAATTAAATATGTGAAAGAGATGGTAAAAAACAGGATTAAAAATAAAAGGTATGTGAAAGATAAAACAGTTTACAGAAGAAATAAAGAATTGGAGCAACAAATTACATTAGCTGAGATAGATAAGGTAATAAAGAGTGTAAATGTAGATACAGCTAGACTGGATGGTATACATACTTCTCAACTTCTTAGAGCAAGAAATCTGGACAAAGACATACATAAAAGTGGGACAAAACCCAAAAACAGGGACATTTTTTAAATATTAGCCTTACACACTTAGAAAGTTGATAGAATAACAGGTTTTACATTAGCATTAGTTTTGTGAAGGGTGTGATGTCTGAAACTCAAATGGCTGTCATTATTTTCTAAACTAAATCTTTAGTAATTTACCACTAATTTGCCAGATAACAATGATTTTATAAAAAATGGACCAAACATATGAGGCAAATATCTGGACATTCTGTGAAAATTTGTACAGGTGAGAGGTATGATAGTATAGGATATCAAATGTATGCAAAATTAATGACATGGAAAAATACTAATAAAAGTATTTAATGAGTGGTTAAATGATGGTATAAATTGTGAAAAAGTATGTGAGGATGTGATGAAATTTATATGGAAAATGTGAGGAAAAAATGAAATCAAAAATTAAAAACCTGTAATGTTATATAATTGAGACTATAAGTTATTCATGAAAGTAATACAGAAAAGATTAGAAGACAAAATTACATTATATAATAAAATAAGCTATTTATGGGGTTAGAGGAAAGGGAATTCAAGAAATATTAATGATAATTAATGATATAGTAGATGACATTAAGAAAGATAAGAGAGAAACAAAATTAATAGAGGTAAATGTAAATAAAACATTTGACTCAATACAGCATGATATTTTGTGGCAATTAATGGAAGAATATAATTTAGTATAAAGATAAAATGTATGTGAATAGTATATCTTCTTCTTTCGGCTCTTCCCGGTTCCCGGTTGCCACAGCGGATCATCTGTCCGCTTATTATAGCCAGTGGAGTTTTACGGTGTCGAGTTGCCAGTCCAGCACCCAACCTTCCACAGAAGACACACACACACATGCACACACCTAGGGCCAATTTAGAGTGTCCAATCCACCTACTGCATGTCTTTGGTATGTGGGAGGAAACCGGAGCACCCTGAGGAAACCCACATGACCACAGGGAGAACATGCAGACTCCACACAGAAGGCACCCCAGCCAAGAATTGAACCAGAGAACCTCTTGCTGTGAGGAGGCAATGCTAACCACTGCACCACCATGGCCACCTTATGTGAATCAGTATATAAAACTACTAAAATTAAAATTTTAGTTAATGGTTGTATTAGTGAAAACATACAGATGAGAATATGTGTAAAACAGGGCTATCCAATGAGTAGTTTCTTTGTTTGTAATGGTTATGAATAGTATGATAAAAGAGTTAAATGAAGAGTTGGATAAGATAAGAAATGGGGGTAAAGTATCCTATTATTATGTCTTATCCTGATGATATAATATTAATAGCAAAAATGGAAAAGACATGGACAAGTGATTAGAAGTGTATATGATAGATTCCAAGAAGTTGGTTGAAATATTAGGAAAGAAAAATGTAAAGGATTAGGAGGTGAGAAAGACTTGGAAGGTATACAATTTGGCAAAGTGATATCAGCATTAGGAATTGAATTTGGAGAGTATGATACAATAAAGGAACAATGGGAGAAAATCTTGAGAAATTTACAAGGACTTAAAATTATGTGGAGTAGGTATAAGTTATCATTATCATTAAATAAAAAAGTATACTTAATAGATACAATATGGATGGGGAAATTATCACACTTAGCCATATATATATATATATATATATATATATATATATATATATATATATATATATATATAAAACTCCAACATATATGGAAAAACAATTTATTGAAAGTGTTTTATCAATTTATTTGGGGATCAAGATTAAATCCAGTTAAAAGAGGAGTTTGGTATATGGAAAAAGGTAATAGGGGCTTGTGTTTATTGAACTCAATAATGTATGGAACATTTTAAGCTGATAAAAGGTTTTGAGATGAATAAGTGGAAAAGAGAAGAAATTGGTGATGAATATATTTTAGGAAAAATATAAAAAAAGAATGTAATGTAATTAAAATTAATAACAGAGAGAATGGATGGAAAAATGAAGATATAATGATGTACAAAGAAAAAAAATAAATGTGTGGAAATTAAGAATAGACAGAATTAATGAAATTAGGAAAAACTGGTACAAACATATTATGAGACAAAATTATTATGTGAATCCTTGGGAACACTTAATAGAAGAACAAATTAAAGCTATAAAGCAATGAAATAGATGGTGCATGAAAATAATTTGTATATCAAGATTTTTATGTAGGTTACACGTTAATAAATTAACTGTCAAATGAAATATGCCTTATAAAAAAGTTAATCAGAGAATTTTTATTGTGGAGAATTAGAAACAACAGAGCATGTTTTTAACATGTAAAAGGGTTAAAATTTTATGGGTAAAGATAATAGAAAGTAAAATTGTTAAAGAATTGAAAGACTATAAATACATAAAATGGACATGATTGAGCTTTTTTATGGAAAGCACAGTAAATAATATGTTAACAATGTGAATACAAATATTTGGCCTAATTTGGACAAATTCGAATTAAAGGTTAAATGAAATTATGTTTAATGTAAATGGATATTACCAAATGTAAGGAATATCTAGTGGTGGTTATGGAAAAAAGAGTGGGGGTCTGTATGAATGTAAGTAATCAAGGAATATAGCATGAAATGTTAGTTATTTTTGTAAATATGTAACTATCTTTATTATAAATACATTGTAAATAAAGATCCCCTACATTTCATTGTTGTTAGTGGGACCAATTTCTAGATGTTCTTGTGTACCCTTTTGTCATTCATCTTCATAAAGGCATAGGGGCAGCCCAGAGAAATAGGGAGTCAGATGGAGAGAGAAGGAAATGATGGGGTAGTGAAAGAAATGGAAGAGAAAGAAAATATCAAGATGATAATGTGCACAGGATTCTAAGGATATGTTTCAAAGAAATATGTTTGCGATAGATGAGTCAGCAAATGATGGATGTATAATTACAGCCTTCTAGTTGGGATGATTGCGGGATGATTTACTTAAAGAAATGGTGATGCAGAGTGAGCCAGAAAATGAAGATGTTTCCTGGGGGAACATTATGGAGAAAATACAAAAGGAGTTTGCAGAGACAATCATGAAGAGTAGTGATGAGATGAAAAAGAAAACAAGATGGAAAGAACAAAAAAGAAGGCAAAAGGGGAGCAGCAGAAAAGAAGGCAGAAGAAAATGAAAAATGGAAGTACATGGTAAGGATTCAAAGTAAAGAAGACAAAAACTGACAGGGATGAAGTGTGGGAAAATTAAATAGCTCCTTTGGGCATAAAAGCACATGAGGTAAGAGCATTTATTCTTATTAACAAAGAGACATTTTGTGACACTATATTTGAGACTGTTTTTTTCAATGGAAATTTTTCTTGGAGAATATGAAAAAAAGAAAGATTGTAACAACCCATGGGATCTTTATGTGATAAAAGTATTTAATAGTGAAACACAAAAAAAATCATATACAGTTTTGAACAGAGGTAGAGAGACTTTGTAAGGATAGTTGAAACTTTATGTAAAGAAATACTGGAGATTTCAGAAGTTTATGACAAGGGGTTTATGGACTGATGACTAAGACTGTAACAGTGTGTTAAAAATAGAATGGAAATTCATCCCTAGTTTGACACCTATGTCTCTAATGGACACAGGCATCCTGTAAATGGTTCGTATCCCAGGCCCCTACTTGCAAATATTTTATCTCCCAAGCCCCTGCTTGCACTTATTTAGGGTGCCATAACTTTTCAAAGATTTGGGATGCATTTATGGTCATTAGCCTAGTGAACACCTATGAACCTATGAAGAGAAAAAATATACATACGCCAAGCATGATAAATGTGTGTGTGTGTGTGGGGGGGGGTAGGTGTATCATAAAATACTGGGGACAACTCAAAATATGTTTTTTGGGGAAAGAAGGATATTTGATAAGTAAAGTAACTGAAACAAAAGAAAATGTTATATTTGTGGGGCCATGGGACATGATGCAAACAAATTTGAGGTGAAATGCTATAAATGCAACTAAATTGGACATTTATGGATGGATTGCAAAAATGAAAAGAGCAGTAAGGAAAAAGAAAAAGAAAATGAAGAAAATGAATAAGGAGAACAAATTTTAGAAGTAGTAGAAATAGAAGAAAAATAAGATAAAAATAATAAAGAGGACATAGAAGAAGGAATAAGCAATGAAAAATACATAAATTGGGAGGTAGTAAAAACAAATAATTGTATTGGTATACAAGGTACAGTGTTTTATTCTCACATTTGGGATGGAAATTAGCTAGGCTTAGAATGGCCTGTTAAGAAAGCTAGCCTAGTAATTGGCGATGAACATATGACATCATAAATTTAAGGAAAAGGGAAAGGCTTTCTGTAAATGTGAATAGTTTTAAGACTATGGATTTTGGAGTGGTGTAATACATGTGATGTAGCTGTAATTATATTAGAAGATACACATTTTTTTTAACAAATGAAGGAAGATTACAAATAAGGAAACTATACAGAGGAAAGAATCTGAAATATGGGAAATGAGAGATGTTCTGGAATAGCTATATTCTTTAGAAATACAGTAAAAATATTAGGTGTAACTTTAGCAGAAATGGGAATATTAGCCATTGTAGATTTAAAATGGAAATGACAATTATATAGAATTATAACATTATATGTTTATACTAACTGTAAAGAAAGGAATAGCTTATTTCATCAGATTTTTAGATTATGCAGTGATGACTATTATAATAACAACATACTTTAATTGTAATTTAAGAGGCAAGTGTAAAAGAAAGGAAATGATATATGAAAAATGTTATAAGGTATAAGATGTGGTAAGTTAAAACTTTGGGATGAAATTTCATGGACTTATAAAAGGGGTACATATAGAACTGAAATAGATTATTTTGAAGTATCAAAAGGTTTAGTTATAGAAGAGGAGGTAGTTGAAATGGGAGTTTCTGATCATCTTGCTATGTGGCTAGAGATAACGAAAAACAAGGAATATATAAAATAGGCAAAGAAATAACAAGGATAAGCGAGAAACAATGGAATGAAGAAGGAAATAAATTAGTAATACAGTTATGGAAAAATCATATTATTATGAGGAAAATTTATAAAAAAATGATCTGAATGGTGGATGATATTCAAGGAAATTATAAAAATGTTTTTACAGTGGCAATAGGATGTGAGAAAAGTAGAGACATTAAAATACAAAAGAACATATAATGATGCATTGGAAGATTTAAAACATAATGGTACTTTGACAGAGGAAAAGAATTATATGAAAGAAATCAAGAAAAATACAAGAATTGTTATACAAGCAAAGATATTTTACAAGGAAAAAGAGAAGTATTGAGTTACTTAAGCAGATTAGTAAAGGAAAATGGTAGTGTAATGAGAAAAATAAAAAAAATGTTAAAGGAAAACTAGAAGGAACTCAGGAAAAGATTATGAATAGTGTAGTACAATATGTACAAGAAGTGCTTAAAAATGAAAGAGATAGTGAAAAACATGGAAAGTAGAAATCTTAAAGAAAAAGAGAATAAAGAGTTAAAAAATGTGATTTCTTTAAATGAGCTGGATAAAAGGGTGGCCTAATGGTTAAGGTGTTTGCCTTACAAACACAAGGTACAGGGTTTGAGTCTCACAAGGGATAATTGGCTAGGCTTAAAATGGCTCACAAGGGCAGTTAGCCTAGTACTAATCTATGAACCTATGAACCTATGAAAATATTAGGATACAGAAATACAGATTTGGCTGACAACCAGATGGAATAGGGTATAAAATGCATACAAATGTAAGGGACTGGTAAAAAAAATATTTATAAAGATTTTGAATGAATGATTAAATGAAGGTTTTATGTGTAAAGAATTATGTAATATAATACTTAAATTCATATGGAAGAAGGAAGATAGAAGACAATTAAATTACAGATTGAAAGTATTGAATTATAATGCTTATAAGGTCTTTATGAAAATAATACAAAAGAGATTTGAAACTAAAACAGAAAATATTATGAAATATAGTATATATAGTATAAAAGGGAAGGGTTGTCAAGTATTAATAATAGAGAAATTGTGGATGATATGAACAGAAAAGAAGAAGCAAAAATCATGATAGGAGACCTTAATAAGGCAACATTTGAACATGAAATTTTATGGGTAATAATGAAAGAATATACTATATGTGAGAAAGGTAGGACATTATGAATGTCAATGTATAGTAATAAATTAAAAGTACTTTTAAATGGCTGGCTAAGCCAAGAGGTGCATAAGAAGAGTGGCATAAGACAAGGATGTCAAATGGGTTGCATACTCTTTGTTTTAGTTATGAATGAGATATTATGTGAAATAAATTACAAAATGAGGCGGGTATATAACACCTAAAGGGTTAAGAATTCCAGACATTATAATAATTACAAAAAAACAAAATCTGGATAAAAAAAAATAATTTTCAAAAATGAGTGTTTAGAGGTAAAAAGTAAAGGTTTAGGTGATGTAGTAAAGATAGGGGATAAGAAAGGGATGGTCAATGAGTTGCATACTCTTTGCATTAGTTATGAATATAATATTATGTGAAATAAATTACAAAGTGAAGGAAGCGGGGTATATAACACCTTAAGGGATAAGAATTCTAGTTCTGTTAACATATGCATATGAAAAAGTTATCTGCAATAATTCCTTTTCAAATATTGATAGCAACATAAATACACTTGCAAAGCATGCTATTTTCCCATCAGCACTGAAATTATCAGATAAGCCTTTTTTTCTGAATGATAACTTATATGCACTCCAAAACAGACAATTTTGTTTTATTTTTTTATTGTTTTCTTGTCTCTCATTGAATTCTACTTATATCTTTATTCACACGTTTTATGTCTAACAAAAATTCCATTCATTGTAAAATATATACCCCTATCTTTACTACATCACCTAAACCTTTAATTTTCTTTATTTAAAGCCATTCATATCACCTCATTGCAAAGATTCAAAATTGAATAAGAAGTGCTAATTTGCAGAAACAAGAGGCTAGAGGTGATATGAATGGCTTTAAATAAAGAAAATTAAAGGTTTAGGTGATGTAGTAAAGATAGGGGTATATATTTTACAATGAATGGAATTTTTGTTAGACATAAAACGTGTGAATAAAGATATAAGTAGAATTCAATGAGAGACAAGAAAACAATGAAAAAATAAAACAAACCTGTCTGTTTTGGAATACATATAAGTTATCATTCAGAAAAAAAAGCTTATCTGATAATTTCAGTGCTGATGGGAAAATAGCATACTTTGCAAGTGTATTTATGTTGCTATCAATATTTGAAAAGGAATTATTGCAGATAACTTTTTCATTTATAAGGGGTTCTAGATTAAACCCAGTAAAAGGGTAGTTTTGTATGTAAATAAAGAGGAAGGGGGTTTAATTAACACAGTAATATATGCTGTGTCATTAAATTTGCACAAAGTGTTAAAGTGGATAAATGAAAAAGGTAACAAATAAGTAGTAAAATTGCATAAATATAAGTATGATCAATTTTATGTAGGGTAAACAAGAGTGTATAAATGAAGAAATAAAATCTTACTAAGAAAAACATTTTTTGTGGAAAATAAAAATTGATGATATGGAAAAAGATAGAAAAGCATGGTATAAGAATGTAATGATACAACATTTCTTTGTAAAACCATAGGAAAATCTAGAAGATGAAAAAAATTAAAGCTATAAATATAAGAAGCAATTGGTGAAATCAGAAAGTAGAATGTCAAGATTTTTTGTACAGATTGGTAAAAGATAAATAGCCAGTAATAGGAAATATGTCATATAAAAAGAAAAGTGATAGAATATGTTTGCATTATTAAGAAGAAGAAACTACAGAACATGTGTTTTTGAAATGTAAAAGAGGAAAAAGGTTATGGGAAAAACAATCCCCCAGATTTAATAAACCCTACATGGAGTGAACAGTGTCCATGTCTGCATCTCCCTCTCAGCAGCATGCCTTGCATATTAATGAAGGTGCGCTACTGAGGGGGAGCTGTGTACATGATTACTGAAAGAGTGCAATGGGGTGTGTTACAGTGCTCACAGATCTGTAACACACCTCCTGCACACTCAAAGTGCTGTACGGCAGTAAAACAATAAAGAAAGTGTCATTGGACACTTAAGTTACTGAATTAACTGGTAATGTCACATAGGGGGTGTGTTATAGCATCCGTAACACACCCCTGCATTGTAAAGTGCTCTATGGCACTAGAAGAGTAAAAAAGTATCCTCAGACAGTTATGTAATAATTTTTTGTAATGTCACATAGGGGGGTGTTACAGCATCTGTAACACACCCCCTGCACTGTCAAAGTGCCGTACAGCACTTAAAGATTAAAGAAAATTGTCCTTGGACACTTATGAATTTTTTATTCATTTATGTCACACAAGGGGTGTGCTAAGTGTCAGTAACACCCCCTGTACTGTCAGAGTGCTGTAGGGCACAGAAAGTAAATGTCTCAATGTGTTTTTTCTGTCACATTTATTGTTATTTATTTTTTTCAAGTTTAAGCATAACTGTGCATCTTTGTGTGGCACTGCACGTTGCTCAGCAGTGCTTAAATGTAAACAAAAGCTATACAGAAATGCATAGCTGAAGTCTTCATAGCTGAGTTAGCTGAATGGTTAGAGTCACGGCTTTGTGTGAAGTAGGTGCATGGTTTGAATACTAAGACAGGCAATTCAGCTTTTACATCAGAAAGCATTTCTATTTTATGTCAATCTTTTTTTGCCCTAGTTATTGATATTTGTCAACCAGGTTAGTGCAACTGTTCCAGAATCCCAATGTCAGTGGATATATGAGGTGAAAAGCCCCAGTTAAACACAAGTGTCCAATACAGTTCAGTGACACACCAAGGTAAAGTAATTAAAGTAAAATACAAACACATAACAATGAAGTATCAATGAAGAGTAATTAATGTCAATAAATATTTATATTATCATGTAGAACTCTTGTTTTCCCTTAGCTGAACCATGCTAAGCAGTGCTGAGCCATGCTAAGCAATGCTTAAACAGAACCTGTCTGAGCAATATTTAGCAACACTTAGCTCCACTTAGTTGGTTTGAGCAATGTTAAGCACTCCCATTATAAGCAGTGCTCAGCTCAGCTAAGCTGATTTGCACACTGCTAAGCACTGCTAAGCATTTGCCACTGTAAGCACTGCTCAACTAAGCTTAGCAGGTTTGAGCACTGCTGAGCTGTGCTTAGCATTTTTGAAAATGGTTTGATGACAGAAAAGGGTGGGAAAATAGCCTTATTTAAACCACACAGGCAGGAATACAGGCAAAACCTGTTGGAGTTTGACCCATGCAGGAACTATGGCAGGAACTGGAGAGGGAGCGCACTTCTGGGTGCAGTGCTGGGGTATTTTGGAGTCCAGGGTCATGGCTGGGGCTTCTTGTTCAGCAACATGATGATGGATTGCTGCAAGGCCAGTACCATGGCTCTCAATACAAGTCTGAGGCCTGGGACCATCTGGCACTTGACCTCACCAGTGCCACTGGACTCCCCCACACTGGTGAGCAGATGCATCATCATTATGGTGACCTAAAGTGGAGAAAGGGGGTGCTCTTGGCCCAATGGATTCAAGATGGTCAGGGCGGGAGTGCCCCAGTAGTTTGTAATTATATGAATCATCACTTTATCAAATTCTAGCATGAATATGTGATAGATAGGCATGCATAATGTTGTTTTTCCCCCTATAGCTGCAAAGGAGAGGACTCTGTAACATGGAGGCCCACCCTGGGTGCCTGGTGAGGCTGTGCCAACAGTGTGGTGAGTACAGATCTATCTTGCAATATATATAGTATAATAAATAAGAAAGAGTATACATTGATTACTGCCATTAGGCATACTACATTCTGAGTGTACTGCAATAAAATGTGTTCCAGACCCACATTGTTATTATTTATTTATTATTTATTTCTAGTTTGATTACTGGGGATGTCCACTGGGCCCTGAGGACCCGTTTTCAGTGGAGGCCCAGGGAGAAAAGCTCCAAAAATACAAATTAAAAAAATATGAAAAATATCAGTTTGGGAGGGTGGCCTAATGGTTAAGGTGTTTGTCTTAGAAACACAAGGTGCAGAATTTGAGTCTCACAAGGGATAATTGGCTAGGCTTAAGATGGCTCACAAGGGCAGTTAGCTTAGTATTAATCTATGAACCTATGAGACTCAGCCGCATTGTCCAACATCGTGGCTGAATTATCACCAATTTTGGGGGTTGGGAGGGTGGCCTAATGGTTAAGGTGTTTGCCTTACAAACACAAGGTACAGGTTTTGAATCTCACAGGGGATAATTAGCTAGGCTTAAAATGGCTCGCAAGGGCAGTTAGCCTAGTACTAATCTATGAACCTATACGTGATACATTGAGGAGACCAGTTTGTACAATAGGAACATTCATTATTACAAATAGTCAAATACAAATTCACTAAGCTTTTTCTAAAGGGTTATACAATTATAAACCTATTCTTATAGAGTAATTTGAGAAAATGCATTATATATGCACATAGAGAAGAGAGTTAAGAAGACTTTTTGCGTGTATTCGTTTTAAAGTGTGAATCTGTTTACAATATTTGCACAAGCACATTGATATAATTGAGTAATGTCAGATACTGTGTAATACAGGTGATGGCATCAAACAAGCTACTGGTGATGAAAGAAAGCTAATACTGTAGTAATACTGTGAAGGAATGACATAAGTATATACTGTAATAATACTAAGCATATTGTAAGAAAGTACACTGTGATTAAAACCGTGAAGGTAATAACTGACATTCATTCATCATCTACAGTATATCTAGTACAACTGCATTCAGAGCTTTGAATTTAATAAACCATTGTGTCATGTCACCCTCAATAAAGTTATTCACACCAACTGTTGTGTTTATTCTGGTCTGTTGTTGTATAAATATAATTGTACAGGTTTTCCACAGCAAATATGGCCATGACACTATGAATTGAGTGAAGTTTTGCTGATAAAGAAGTGTTATACTAAAGTGTAGATGTAGAGCTATAACACAAGATATAAGGCAATTTGATATATGTTCTGCAGTAAGATCTGAACATTGAATAGTAGTGTGTAATGTAGTATAGTGTGTTCCCCTCAGGATTGTCTTCTGTTAACCTTTGCATTTCAGTTCTATGTATTCCTGAATGTAGGTATACTGATGCAGGCAAGTATTAGACTGTTGAAAAACAAAATAGAGAAGAAACCACACAGTAGCACAGAACGAAATGATAAAGCGCTTTTCGTTTATTCCAATAAACAAACTTCTTCAGATCAAGAAAAACAAAAAGTCACAGCTTAAATACTCTCTGGGCTAATACTTACAAAGTCAATTAACTACTTAAAGTGAAAGCTGACTTACAAGACACGCCCCATTTGCAAACACAACTAGACTAAAAACTGCTTTTAAAGTAAAAGCTAAAAATCCAAATAGTCAGACTAAAAGTACAGCTAGCGTTGTCTATAAAAAATGTGTAAATCTAGCCTACTACTAAGCTAGTGAGGCAAAGAAATAATAATTACAAGTGCATAAAAACTCCGCTGGTGTTTGTAAAACTGAGTTAATACAAATACCTATGTTAGTGCACTAAACTGTGTATGTTGAAGCACATCAAGTGTGCTGAACATAATTGGCAATAAGTCAAGTATTAAGATAAAACTACAAATTCTCAGCAAAAAATACTCAGCAAAAATACTCAGCAAAAAATACACATAAGGTCACTGAACCAAGGTGCTCAAGAGCATACCTTATGTGTATTTTTTGCAGAGTATTTTTTGCTGAGTATTTTTTGCTGAGAATTTGTAGTTTTATCTTGATACTTTACTTATTACCAATTATGTTCAGCACACTTGATGTGCTTCAACATACACAGTTTAGTGCACTAACATAGGTATTTGTATTAACTCAGTTTTACAAACACCAGCGGAGTTTTTATGCACTTGTAATTATTATTTCTTTGCCTCACTAGCTTAGTAGTAGGCTAGATTTACACATTTTTTATAGACAACGCTAGTTGTACTTTTAGTCTGACTATTTGGATTTTTAGCTTTTACTTTAAAAGCAGTTTTTAGTCTAGTTGTGTTTGCAAATGGGGCGTGTCTTGTAAGTCAGCTTTCACTTTAAGTAGTTAATTGACTTTGTAAGTATTAGCCCAGAGAGTATTTAAGCTGTGACGTTTTGTTTTTCTTGATCTGAAGAAGTTTGTTTATTGGAATAAACGAAAAGCGCTTTATCATTTCGTTCTGTGCTACTGTGTGGTTTCTTCTCTATTTTGTTTTTCAGTAGTCTGTTTTGCCTGTTCATTTTACAAGTATTAGACTGTAATAGGTGGAGACTGCAAATATAGGATGTGCAAGTATATTGGTCAGGTGTGCAACCCAGCACCCTGCTATCGTCTGTACAGACCACGCATATTCACATCCACTATGGCTTAAATGTGTACACCTGCATTCCAAGTATTAATACACAGTTCACCAACTATCTATGTCATGAACGAATCTCATAAATGCATGTACAACTGTCACTGCAGTCTTCTGTGACACTCTACTGATATTACCAGGGCAGACTTTGTAGCCAAGTGAGTTTTAGACACAAATCAGTCAAGCAGACCACAGCAGTGGCCCAGTAGCTCAGTGTGATAAGAAATGGATATGTTGTTCATTTTTGTACACACAGACCAGAGTTTGAATCCAGGGACTGGAACTAACATATATTTATAGTTACAGACAAGTAGTCTTGTCTATATATTTTCTCCACATGGATTACAGGTAAAGAAATGTTTGTAGTAGCCATATGAAGGGTATACTAATAATGTATACTAATGTGCAGATGTATTAGTGTGTAAACAGTACTATACTGAAATTGTGTGCCTTACAGGGCCTGTTAAATCACTTTTGTTACTGTCACACTGTTTGTAAATCCTTTTAGCTAGTTCAACTGTGTGAAAGGTGTTAACTGGAAATGTTCTTTATTTGTTAAGCATCTGTTTGCTTGTTCTGATTTCCTACCAAGGAGTGTATCATATAACTGATTTGTTTGCAGTTAAAAGCATTCTCTAGAGCCTACTTGCTCCTTTATAGGTTCATATGTAGGTACTAGTCTATCTGTCCAAGGGCATTTATAAGCCTAGCCAGAGTGTGTCATTTTTTGCCACCCCATTGATTAATTAACTGATCCTTTGTCAAGCAGAGCCAATGAAGTGATCCCAGGGGTGTATTTTCTGTTACCCATCCACTCATCAAGGTTTCTCTTGAAGAGTGTTAGTGAGGGGCTCTGCCTAATGTAGTTTGGAATTTTGTTCCAAAGCATGGGGAGTCTCTGTGACAGGAATCTATCCCTCCAGCATGTTCTATTTATTGTTGTGGTTAGGTTTAGCTCATTAGAGTGCATGGCTCGCAGTGACTTGGATTTTTTAGGTGGAGCATGTCCATCAATTCTGAGTTGGACATGGCTTTGTAAGTCAGGCAGAGATCACATCTGAGTAAGCGATATGCCACTGAGTACAGCCGGAGTTTTTTCAGTTGGACTGCATAGGACATATGTTTGAGCCAGTAATCCTCTTGGTGAGGTACTTTTGTGGTCTTTCCAGCTGTTGAAAGTGTCTTGTGAGGTACATCCCAAATGGAGCATTGTACTCTATGATGGGTCTAATGAGTGACGAGTAGAGGGGCACTATAACCTCTTTATTTCTAGATGCGAACCCTTTAGTAATTAGATGGGCCACATAGAAAGATTTCCTAACTACTTTGGCATTATGATTGTCAAAGGAGAGATTACTATCTACCTGGGTCCCCAGATCTCTTATTACCTCTTCTGTATTAAGGGGGCTGCCACCTATGTGGTAATTCGTGGGTGTTTTGTTTTTCCCAAATGGGATGACTATGCATTTTTTGGCATTTAGTTTGACGCCATGACTTTGACACCAGGTGTCCGTCTCAGTAAGGCCCTTTTGAAGGATGTCCATGTCAGCCGGAGAGTCAATTATGGCTCCCAGTTTGCAGTCATCGGTGAACTTGGTTAGCCATAGTCCTCCTGTGTTTGCCTGTACTTCTGAGAAGTATATGTTGAACAGTAGGGGTCCCAGGACCGAGCCTTGTGGGACACGACTTGTGACTGGTTTAGAGTCGGACCTGGAGCCCACTATTCTTACCGTGTGAGTTCTGTCTGCAAGCCAGTTGGCAAACCATCTCATGACGTAGGGGTTTATGTTCAGGTTGGTGAGTTTTTCAGTAATACCCGAGTGGGGAATGTTGTTGAAAGCCTTGGTGAGGTCAAGGTAGGCTGTGTGAACCACCTTTCCCTCATCTATGGCCTTAATGACTGTGTCGAAGAAGTCAACCAGGTTTAGTAGGCATGATCTGCACTTAACAAAGCCGAACTGGGTCAGGTCAAGTGTTTGGAGGTTCCCAATGTCTTTGTTAATGAGTTCCATGATGATGCGCTCCATAGCCTTGCAGACTAGGCTATTCAGGCTTATGGGGGTGATAGTTACCAGGGTCAGTTGTGGCCCCTCCTTTGTGGAGAGGAATAACCATTGCTGTGTGCCATTTTATGGGCACATAGCCTGTGGAGAGGCTGAGGTTGAACAGTGTGTTTAGATGGGGGTTAGTTTGTTCTGTAATTCATGTAAGACGCAGCCTGGGACACCATCTGGCCCCATTGACACTATGTTTTTGGCTTTTGAAAGGGCTGTTTTCACCTGTGCATCTGTGATTTCTGGGACACTACACTTTTCTGGTATTGTTGTGGGCCCTTTTGGGGGTGAGAGGGGTTTGAGGTTTGCACTGAATCTATCGGCCAGGATGTTGGCAATATCAGTAGGTTCAGTATATTTTGTGCTATTTTGCACTAGTTCAGTGCATATCTGCGAGTTTCCACTTAGATTCTTAACATAGCTAAAGAAGGCTTTGTGGTTATCTTTTGAATCCTTGGCTATTTTTCTTTCGAAGTTAACCCTGGATGATTTTATGAGGGACCTTAGTTTGTTACTGATACTGATCAAGGATGTCTTTCCTTCTTGGGATTTGCTTTTTTACTTAACTAGTTTCCTCCTTCTATTGTATAGCCTGTTTATGGCAGGGGCCACCAAACTGCTTTCCCTCCCTTAGAGGACTGAGTCTTGGTTTTGCTAGGGATGGCATGATCCATGCATCCTTGTAGGTGCTCATAGAGTGCATTTGTAAAGATTTCTGCATCTTGGGCAGCATTATCCTTTAGCGTGGGGGTTGTGAAATATACCACCTCTGTCTTAAGTAAGGTGAAGTTTGCTTTAGAAAAGTTTTTTACTGTGGTTTCCTTAGTTGGGGGTCGTGGTGGGGTGTGGACATCCAAAGTGATTAGTTTATGGTCTGATCTAACTAGTGATGGGTTGACTTCCGGTGTGGAACACCTGTCGCCCATGTTGGTGATGACCAGGTCCAATATGTTTTCACCTCTGGTAGGGGAGTTTACCAGCTGATCCAGGGCATTTGAGTTGATGAATTCTAGGAAGCGCTGGGCCTGAGAGTTCATACTCGAATAGTTTTCCCAGTTAATGGTAGGGTAATTAAAATCGCCCAATATCAGAGTGCTCAGTAGGACCTTCATGTTTTCCATTGTCTTCAGAAAGTTGGAGTGGTGGTCCTGGGTCATGGAGGGTGGTCTGTAGCAGGCCACAATTTGCATTGCAGATTTGCCTGATGTTAGTTGCACATGGATGATCTCAGAGGTATCATACTGCGCCACTAATTTGGAGGTGTAGGTATCCTTGATGAATATGGATACACCTCCTCCATTTTTGTTTCAGTCTGTATTCTGTGGCCGAAATGTGTGGTATGAGTTGTAGCCCAGTAGTTACTGGGGAGTTCTCTGGAGCCTTGAACCAGATTTCAGTTACTGTACAGATGTCAGCGTTCTCCATACTGAGGAGTGCTTCGACCTCGTGCATTTTGAGATTTAAACTCCTGGCGTTGAGTAGCTTAACCCTCAGTTTTTTGTTAATTGTGCTGTTTACGGAGGTGGATTTGACTTGTGAGCCTTGCCTAAAAAAGGCACTATGGGGGCAGCAACAGCCCTTGGCCAGTATTCGAAAGCCTAGGGGTGATAGGTGCAAGCCTGTTTAAAACTGCCATTTAGTGTCTCACTGCTGTTTTTCTGCTGTGATAAACATTTTAGTAGTGTTTTTCTGCCTAAAATATTGTAGCTAGTAGCTGTAGCACAGTCCCAGTTCAGATTTCCTGTCTCTGGGCCTGTTTATTTGTTTGTAGTGGTTCTTTGTTCTGAGCACATGCCCCAGGCCATCTTGAATTAGCAATAGCCTTTCTTCACCTTAGTGAGAGTATTGAGTTGGTTGGTTGCTGACTGGTAAAGGTTGGCTGGTCTAGGGCTTGGAGTAAGCACTAATTGGTCCTTCTGAGCTTTTTTTTTAAGTTGTTTCAGGTTGTACTTTCTGGTACTTAGGTCCTGCCTTTGAGAGGAATTCTGTTTATTCACACTGAACTGAGCAGAGGAGAGACACTCAGCACAACTCTGGTGTGTGATATATAACAATATGCATCCTTTTTTGCTTATTTTTCCTAGTTATTGCTTATTCTACCCATTTATAGGACTTTTTATTGTCTGCTGCCTACTACTTTTTACTGTATTTGATTGCTATAAACTAATCTGCACTAATGTACTGAAATTGTTTGCCTTAAATAACTTTTGTTACTGCCACACTGTTTGTAAAGCTAGTTTCACTGTGTGAAAGGTATTAACTGGAAATTTTCTCTATTTGTTAATCATCTGTTTGTTCTGATTTCCTGACAAGGAGTGTATCATATAACTGATTGGTTTGCAGTTAAAAGCATTCTCTAGAGTCTGCTTGCTCCTTTATCTGTTTAAAACGTTGCTGTTTTTCTGCTGTGATAAATATTTCTGTAGTGTTTTTCTGCCTAAAATAGTGTAACTAGTAGCTGTACCATAAATACTTGGTAGCTTTGCAGTTGCCTGCCCCTAGTATAAATTTGATCTGAAACACTCCTCCCAGTCCAGTGTCATTAGCTCATTCTACCCAATACAGAAAGAACATTTGGAAAGGCCAACCCCCTTAGTTTCTAAACCTTGAATTATCTCCTTTCTCCTTTTCCACTTTATTAAAAAAAAACTTTACTCAGCTGCTTTTACAATATTTTGTGTTTCCTCCAACTCTATCTCTTCATCTTGTTTTTTCTGCTACTTGTTATCTAAAGTGTTTAATTGCATCTTTTCTGTTACATTTATTCCTGCTTGTTTTTAGCCTGTTTAAATTTTAAGTTATTCTAAGCCTCTTAGTTTTGGTTAAAGCACTTGGACTTTAGGCCTACCCCTTAGCTCTCCCTTGCCTCTCTCCCCCTCAGATTCTGACAAATATGGATGGGCAATTTCCTATGGTTTCTCCTGCCAGCCTGGTTGATATGGCATCCTGAGACAGTGTAGCAACTGCCTCATATACATGGACAAGCATCTACTACTACTACCACCTAGAAACACAATTTGTGAGAGATGCAATTACATAAAGAAGCAAGAGTCTATGCTCTCTCTCTCTCTTACAAGCTAGTATATCTGGCACTGAGAAGTTTGTCAACACAATCACTACACCTCAAACACCACCCACAACTACACAACACACACCCACATATGTGGAAGTTCTCAACAAAAACAAACCCAAACAAAGGAGACCTCAGAGGCAAAAACACAGGAGAACTCCACAACCCTCCACACCACATACCATGTATAGTCCAAACACCAGTGTCTTGCAACCACTAAGGCCTAACTATAAACCCAACATATTAGTCATAGGAGACTCCACTGTGAGGCATACAGATGTACCTCTCACCAGGCTGGATAAGGAGAAAGTCACATTTAGTTGTTTGTCAGGTGCCAGAATCCACCATATTGCACAAGCATCCAAGTCTCTCAACAACAGGTACTGTTATGACTCTGTCATAGTCCATGTGGGTGTGAACGACTTGAGACATACCTCCCTTGACTATATGAAGAGAGACACAATTGAGCTCACTGAATATGTGTCTCAGGCAGGTATGTCCCTAGTCTTAAGCAGCATTCTACCATCACCCAGAATGATGCCTCAATCAAACAGAAAATTATTAGCTTTAACCATTGGCTTAGTTTCTGGTGTCATTCCAGGGGGATCCAGTGCCTGACAGCCTGGGAAGATATGATTGACAGACCACGATGCTTTGCTAGAGATAGCCTGCATCTGTCTCACTTGGGCTTCAGGCTTCTGGCAAAGGCCCTTGCCTCCTACATAGTGCCTTTTTTAGGAAAAGTCATGAGGTTGATACTACCAACATAACAATCTCAACAAAATACAAATTAAAGGTCATGCTGCTAAACGCTAGGAGTCTAAACATGAAACTGCACTCATTCCAAGCATTCTTATCCCTGGGAAGATGCTGACATTTGTGCAGTTACAGAAACCTGGTTCAAAGCTGTGAACAGCACCCCAGCCTTACCTGGTTACTCATCTTATCATACATTCAGACCCCAAAATGTGGTCAGCAAAGCCAAAGGAGGTGGAGTTACAATATATATTAAAGGCACACACACCTCCAGGCTGATCAAACAGTATGATGCACAGGTGATACTCCAGGTGCATTTAGCCATTGACAAGGCCCCTATTCAAATTATAGCTAGCTACAAGCCCCCATATTTGACTAAAGATACCCACTCCACCTATAGTTTCAAATCTATCAAGATAAAACCCTTTACTCTGATCCTGGGTAACTTTAATTACCTAACCATAGATTGGAAAAACTGCCCATGCCAGACACAAATGTCCAGAGATTCCTTGATTTTATCAATGCAAATGCCTTGGAACAGCTAGTCGATACTCCCACAAGAGGTGATAACATCTTGAACTTGGTATTAACTAATATGAGTAACCACTGCAGCACCCCTACAGTATCATAATCTTTGGTAAGATCCAACCATAAAACGGTCAATTTTAAAGTCACCATCTCCCCTGTCACCCCTCTAGCTAGTGTCAAACAAAAGAACCTCTCCAAAGCTGATTACAACCTCATGAGGGATGGTATAAACATCTTCACAGCCTCCTCCCCCACTGTAGGAACTGGCACCAATGTCCAAATCTACACCGAAGTACTGTATGAACATTTATATAGCTGCATGGAATCAGGAATACTGATAGGACAAAATCATCCTCTGCAAGGAAGATTAAAGCTGTCTGGAGGACATCTGCAATAAATAAGATATATAACAAAATTAACAAATTGCTGTCCAGGGCCAAGAAGAAGCAGGTGTCCAACTGGAAGCAATCTCTCCTTAGCCTGAACAAGCAAATAAGAGCACTAGTGAAATCCTCTAAAGCCAACATTGAGAGCAAATTGGCCACATCTACTAGAGGGAATCATAAGGCCTTCTTCACCTATATCCGCAATTTCAAAGAAAGCACCTAGATCAGTTTAGAACTGGTGGTCAAGGACACCACATACATAAATGCTGTAGATATAGCCAATCAGCTGACTGCCAGATTCAGCAAAAATTCAGGACGTCCCCAATACCTGCCTCCCACCTCTTATCTCTAGGGAATAGGTCATCACTGCTCTCTCTAAGGCAAAAAATACAGCCTCCATGGGACCCGATAACATCCCAGGCTGCATCCTACATGAACTCAGGCATGAACTTGCAGCACCATTAGACATCCTATTCAACCAAAGCCTGCATAGTGGATTTGTCCCAGTCGAGTGGAGGACAGCCACTGTCATCCCTTTACACAAAGGTGGAGCGTCCTCTGATCCAGGAAATTATAGACCCATCAGCCTATCTAGCCTGATCTGCAAGATCATGGAATGGATTATCATGGACCTTATTAACAGGGACATTGGAAACCTCCAAACACTTGACTCCACACAGTTTGTCTTTGTCAAGGGGAGGTCATGTCTTTTAAATCTCAAAGGCTTCTTTGAGACAGTCACCAAAGCCTTGGATGAGGGGTAGATGGTGCACACTGCCTACCTTGACCTGGCCAAAGATTTGTCACTATTCTCCACTCAGGCATAGTAGATAAACTCTCTCAACTAGGCTTCAATCCATATGTTATCAGATGGCTAGCAAACTGGCTCACTGATAGAACCCACCTATCAAAATAGGGGAAGCCACCTCAAGCAGAGGCTTGTAACGAGTGGCGTACCCCAGGGATCGGTCTTGGGGCCTCTGTTATTTAGGATATACTTCTCTGAGGTGCAGACCAAAACCAGTGGGCTATGGCTGACCAGTTTTACAGATGGCTGCAAGCTGGGCACAGTCATCAATTCCCCAATTGATGTGGACATCCTCCAAGAGGGTCTCACCCAAACAAATGACTGGTGTCAGAAACATGGCCTCAAGCTAAATGCCAAAAAATGTATCATCATCCCCTTTGGGGAGAGTGACATCCCCGCATATTAACATATTAATAACAACGTCCTAAGTACAGAATCAGTAATGAGGGATTTGGGCATCTAGGTTGACAGCAACCTGAACTTTGACCACCATGTTGCTTCCGTTGTACGGAAAGCTTTCTACATGGCCCACCTCATAAGTAAAGGTATCTCATCCAGGGACAAAGAGGTCATAAGATCCCTGTATTCTTCCCTCATAAGGCCAGTTATTAAGTACAATTCTCCCTTCGGCATGTACCTCGCAAAGCAAATGCAGCAGCTGGAGAGACCACATAGGTTTCTCACCAGGAGAATCCAGGGCCTCAAACACCTACCCTACACAGATAGGCTAAAAGAGTACCTCTACTCAGTTTTATACAGACCCTCAGAGGTGACCTCTGTCTGGCATACAAAGCAATCTCAGACCCCGCCTTGATTAGACTGCTGCATACCCTCAAGTCAAGCTCCACTCGAGCAACTCATATGCACAACCTGGTCAATCTGGTCAGTGGTATCAATAGAACTAGTGCACAGAACAGATTTGTGTCCCAGACACTCCCCCATCTGTGGAATAGACTCCCTCTCCATGTAAAGCAGAGTACCTCATTATCCCTTTTTAAGTGCAACCTGGATAACTGGATGGGAAACAGAAAATACACTCCTGGGATTCCACCTGTGTCCCTGCTGGACAGGGGCTCTGGCTGCTGACTTGCCTAAACATGACTTGGGTAGGCTTATAAGGGCCTCAGAGCCAATAGCCTAGTAACCTTCTATGATCCTATGAACAGCGGTGCTCAGCAAGCTGATAACACTCCATTTAATAAAATGACAGGCAGTAGAGTCGAATTCCAACTAAATTAGACCACTGAAATGTTCTACTGTTGGTATGGCTGTATGCCAGGCACATGTGTGAATGTGTGCCGATAGTCCAAACCCATGCCTAAAAATGACAGCAGGCTAGGTATATACACCATGCACTGTGTCTGGTGCATGTCTCTCAAGTGTCATGCTATCACGGCTACTGATCACTGTTGCCATTAACCTTGGACACAGATATGACTCCAACTGAAGTATGCCAGTAGCACACTCACACAACATCAGTGCAGGATACACCTTGTTGCTCATATATGTTACCCTGACATGTACAAGTCTCCTGTAGATCTGTACTTACAGTTCTTACACCTGGGCCCATACCATTCCATGTCAACAGTTTGAGCGGTATGTACATGCTATAGAAGCTTTAGGGCACATGTAGATGTAAAGTAAGGGCAGACCTGTAGAGTACTGAGCAGTACTGTTGTGAAAACTATAGCATATACAGTTGTTAATGGAATGTTTTTCTCTCCCCCATCCTTTATCCGTATCACAAATTATTATTGTTATACTACGGGTATGATTTAATTTCCTTGTATATTGTTGTGAAAAACTTATGGGCCTTGTGTTGTATTATGGTTCATCTATTTCAGTGGTTGAATACTAACATACCTTGTTGAAATTACACTGTTGTTAGCATGTTGCCATAACTGTTTCTGGCATGCTGTTACAATAATGACTGTTATGCCATTTATTCCTGTGTTCCTTATGCTATGTAATTCTATTGTTCTGGGTTAATTGGAACACCCATGCATGCTATTATAATTAGCATTGAAATGTTTTGTTCATGACTAACCAATACTCTTTGACAAACCTGAACACTATAGCACGTTTGGGTAGGCTGATCCCAGTAGATCTGCCTGTTCCACCTCATCTGGCCATGGCACTGGGTCCCAGCATGTCTGGGACTCAGCCTGGAGCTGCCTCCTCTGCTGGTCCTGCACTACCCTTGGGTGGAACCTCCTCGGGGGATGGGGCTCATCCCCCGGGGTGTGGGAGCAGACAGGACCTTGTCACCCGACAACAATTCTGAGGTATGGTGTGCAGGGTCATCCAGTGGGACTTGGATGACTGCCTGAGCCAGACAGACAGCAGACTGGTGCACCTTGAGGGGCAAGCTGGCCCTGGCGTCCAGCCCTCAGTACAGCCACCTTCTGGGCCATGAAGGGGCAGTGGTGACTGCCCATGGGTGGGGACCTCAGTCCACTGTTTTCATCTGGGGGCACTTGGTCCTCCAATTCCTAACCACCCTCCCCGTCCAAGGTGTTTACCCCCCTCATGTGTCATACACTGTCCCTGTAGGCTGTCTTGTCTGTCTGCAAAAGCAACCTCTCCTACCCAACTTACCTCACCAAATGTACCTACAACTCTTCCCCAATATCCCACTCTCACCTTAAAAAATGGGCATCTGCCCCCCCCAAAAAAGTCATCCCATACATAGCTCTCCATTTTGACCCCATGTGCACTGACATTAATCAATTTCTCCATGAATTAATCAATAAATCTATGTTGCCCACACTCCCCCCTCTGGGGTGTGAGGCTCTAAATTCCAAATTGTCTATATCATGCACAGCTGTTGATGCACAAGAAATGGAGAGCTATGGTCCTTTCCTACACCTGTCCTGCACATCCTTACCTGCCTTTCATAATGTTTTTCCCTCCTGCTGCCCCCATTTCAACACTTTCCTATCACCCCTATTTTTCTTTTCTTTTTTTTTTGGAAATAGCATGGGTTCAAGTGGGAGTTAGCAGTGCTTGGCATTGAGGAATGTCACAAAAACCTATGCAAACCCACCTAAAACTGCTTAAAACTCATTTAATCATTATATCTCATTCAGGCTCTGTTCTGCCCAGCAACAAAATAACCAGCCCTGGCAAGTCATGAACTGAAGACTCTGCATATTATAGGCAGAGCAATACAACACTAGGCGAAATCATCTTTGGGGCATTATGACTGCTTTTGTAATTATATCATGCAGTGCAGTCATGCAACATAAGGGAAAAAAAGACACCACTGTCAAGTATTGATCCCAGGACCCTGTGCACTAGAGTCAAAGTCACACACCACTAGGCCAAGCCAGCTCTGAGAAATTAAGTACTGCTTTTGTAAATGTATCATGCAGTAGTTATGTAATAGTAGGGAAAAAAGACAGCATTGCCAAGTATTGAACACAGGACCCTGTGCACTAGAGTCAAAGCAACGCACCACTAGGCAAAATCAGCTCTATGGAATTAATACATTTTTTTTTTCTAAATATATCATGCAGCACAGTGATGTAACATTAGGGAAAAGGGATACTTTTGCCAAGTATTGCACCCAGGACCTTGCCAACTACAACATAGTGCATTACACTAGTAGGCCAATGGAGCTCTGCAGAACACTATGTTTTTACAAACATATCCTGATTGCCAGTGACGCACAACTCCTATATATACTGTGACAAATCACAATGTATGTTTCTAGGGTTACCACCTGTCCCAATTTGAGAGAGATAGTCCCTCTTTGGGCAGTTGTGTCCTGCCAAAAAATTGACAAAATTGCTAATGCCCTCAAAGATTAAGACAAAAGTTATCCCTATATGTTATGTAATACTTGCATAAAACAGTTATTCTGTAGCTGAAACACCTAAATGTTATCAGAAACAGAATAAGCAACTAAAATGCTACAAGAAGAAGCTTTTAATTAGGCAAAAAAGTTAACTTCTGCCCTTTGTACTGGCCATGGGTATGTTTTGGCCTGCAAAATATGATGTTTGTACCAAAAATGTTCCAGTTTGGGCATTTGAAAAGGTAGCAACCCTAACTTGGGCCTCTATGACACAGACAAAAAAACAGTATACAGACAAATAAATGCTGCTGCTGGATGTATGGGAGGTATACAATATCAGGTACAGCTGACAACTGCACAGATTGTTGCTGAATGACCATAGTTGTGCCTCCTACTTATGGCAGGGTTGTCACAATTATGTGTGCTGACATACTGGCAATGCAGTGCACAGTGGGGTTAGAAACCATGACAGCCCAGTGTCACACTTCATACCCATCTGAATACACATGTCCATGCCAATCTTGTGTAGCACACTGTAATCATGCACATATGTCTTACAAATACACCTGACATAATGTAATATATTAGTACAAATATGTCATATTATATATTTTATGATAATACATGATTACAATATATGTATAATATATTATTAATATACAATATATATTCTTAATATATTTGATATAATCTGTCTGTCATATTCCTAGTATGTGTCACATCTGGACACGCACAGTCTTGGCCCACAGCCCGGTCTGTGGTACAACTACATTCATGACAATAAAACATAGGAATAACTGAAACATGCAATGTCCAGCAAAACTGATTGCTCCGACTGCAGTCACTGCCACCCATAGTAGTACATTAAAAGCCTGCAGGGTGGGACACATTTCACAATTATGAATGTGTTTTAAATGTCAACTGCCAGTCTCTGGATGGCACTATTACGTAACATATGTACCAGAGGCACATGCTTCACCTGGACTGTTATAGGTACTCTCAACCGGGCCATGCTGTGACATAACAGCTGACACTGTTCCCTCACTGACAGTAACAGCTTACTGTCACCCTGTGTCTTCACAATCCGTAGTCTTTCTCCTGGCCAGAATGCAGCAGCTGTGGTCTGCTACACATGCAGCAGTATGTCCAGATACCTGCTACAGACCTATCATACCTCCCAAACACCTAGAACAGAGCATCTACATGACACCCATACATTAAGGATTGTGGGGTGCTCATGTGAAAGGGACATGTGTCACAGTCTCCCCCTATAAACATACACAGCTGATAGAACAGCATCAACTGTAGCAGCATACACAGTGAGATAAAAAGGATCTAGGACACTCACATCTGCCTGTCTCCTTACTGACCACAACACACATTCTTCAACAGTACACTGCTACAGAATCTGAACATCTGTTAACAATGACAGACATAGCATGCAAAACTGTTGACATAACACATCAGTCCAAACAGTGGGCAGTATTTCTACCTACCGTCTGTCATGCCGTAGCTCCCAC
Organism: Protopterus annectens; assembly: GCF_019279795.1. Taxonomy (NCBI): domain Eukaryota; kingdom Metazoa; phylum Chordata; order Ceratodontiformes; family Protopteridae; genus Protopterus; species Protopterus annectens. The sequence goes on along the minus strand of NC_056739.1, from coordinate 641,280,882 downwards.
ACCTCAATAATGTCCTCCTCATAAGCCAGGAAAAGGGGCAAGGCTTACATGAAGGCCTTAGTTATAGCATTGTGTTGTCATGCCATTGGCTAATGGAAAGGCAACCCAGTTGTTCTGGATGCAATTAGCAAGTGGGAGTCACAGAATGGTACACAGGCAATCACCTGTTCATGATCATTACTTACAAAAGGCAAGCTGCTGCCTATGGTAAACAGGTCTGGACCTTTATTCATGAAGACAGACTGCAATTCTCCAGGATACTAAAACTGGATTTCTTCACTCAAAGGACTACAGCACTATACCAGGTATGTCATTGAATGAACCATGTAATGGAATGCAGATGGGGGATGCAGTCATGATAAATATGATTTTAAACTGTAGGTCTCAGCAACATTGCCTGGACTAACATGTTGCTGTTAGTCTGCTGTCCAGCATCTATGGCCATCTCTTACAGCTCTGCCTGGAGTGACATAGATCACAGCTGTGTCCCCTGAATCACCCCAACAATGGTCGGCTCACATATGACTACAAATTTTATTGTCTGTTGTACAATACTGACAGTAAGAACTGGTGGATACAGCCGGCATATGAAATTATGCACTGTCAGTAAGCCCCTCTCAGTTTGTGAATATCATACAGGCTTAGTTCAAAGACTGTACAGGTGTCAATCACCATTAATGAGGTACTCTGGCTAGGTCATTGTGTACTCCACACCTACATCTAATTGCCTGACACATATGGCTAACATACCTGGTGACCCCCTGCAGCAAGACAGCAGGTTATAGGTACTAGTAGTGGGGTGACACTGGCTCTGGTTCAGCGGCAGTGGGTACATATTGAGCATACAATGTACAGTAATGCATACAGTATTAGATATTCATGTACCATTACTGTGTTCCCATGGGTCTGCCATGTCACAGACATGTTCCCCAAACTCTGGGGACAGCCATCACGTACTGTCAAAATGATGTCAGGAAATACACATTTGTCTGGCAGGGGGTCTACAGCTATGAGGCACATGTACACATTTTGCAAACATCTGGGTACTGCAGATATCAGACATCTATGAGGAGGACACCCTACACCACATATTCACGGTTCTGATGAAGTCTGTTTTGTATTCAGATGAAAGCGCTTAACCTTACAATCTGCTTATGTTTCACCGTGATTTATGGATACTGTGTTACAATAAACTGTCTTTAATATTCCTATTTGGTGGAAGTCCTTGGTTGGTAAAACGCTACCCTGCTCGAGTAGTGGATTTGGATTCAGTCTTTTGTGTTATATCTATGATGGCTATGTTGGCTATACTGTCACATAGTTTGTCCAGCTCCAGTTAGGCGTTTTGCAGTGTCACCCCCCCCCCATCCACGGCTTTGGTGACTGTGACATCCAGGTCACCTGAGTGTAGCAGACATGAGCCTTACCTTGACAAAGCCTAAGTGTGCATAATGGAGTGTGTCCAGGTCACACATGTGCTTGTTAATGGGTTTCAATTGAAACTGTACTATGGCCTTGAAGAATAGCCTAGTTAGGCTGCTGGGTCAATCATGTGACTGAGTGGAGGATGCCCCACATTAATGTAAAATGGTGACATTGGTCATCCATCAAATGGATGGGAAAAGGCAGTACTCAGTCCTCCTTTCAATATGGTTCCTTATGCTGTTGCAAGGTTATGCGTGGGGTCAGGTAGGATGCATCCTATGATGTGATAGGCTCCCATGGCAGATGTATAGCATGACTATCACATGGCAGTGGTGACCTGTTCCCCACAAATAGGAGACAGGGGAGGTACTGTGCATATCCTGATATAATGATGTGGAACACAGTGGGTGAACCCTACACCAACTCTGTCATGCATCCAGTATGCTATACCAAAATCACTGGTATAGCTGGTGTCCTTGCGCACCACAAGTGAGCAGCCGCTAGTTGAGCAGTTGCAGACATATGTGCCATAGGGGAGATGAATGTCTGTAGTGGATGTAGACAATGTAAGTGCTGTATTTGTTATGCAGGTTTGCAAGACTGATCCCATTCTCATGTACATGCTAAGGTGACATTGCTCCAGAATGGGCATCTGCCCATACTTTGTCTTGGACAGTGGTATGTCATCCCTATTATGGACAGTATGTATTGCACATGTCCACCAGACAGGTGCACATATCCTAGCAGAGGATGATGTAGGCCTGTAGGATATTGTTGACTACATGCAAGTATACAAATGCACATATAGCACTTCTGTGTATGTGTGCATATTGGTGCCAGTTCTGAATGATGGGGTTGTGGGCTGTGAGGCTGTGTAAACCTCCCCCAGGAGGATGTATTCCATGTTGGAGGTATACATATGGCTGAGCCTAGCTATTTGAGTATTGTGGGAGATGGTGACTGCAAACGTGAATGCATAATGGTTGCCTTGCTATGGAGGATGACACCATAGGGATGCTGCAGTAGTAATCTGTGTTGTGTGATGTCAACTGCAATACACCTTCACCTCATGTGGAAGTAGCCCCTGGCCGCATCAACTTGTTTGCAGATCCGCTGTTGATGGCTTTCTGGTCATTTGCATGGGGGCATGGGAACATATTACAATGTATGTTAGGGTCATTCAACTGACCCAGGATCAGGGTACAGACTCGAATCTTAATACAGTTGATGAGGTCCATGTAGGCAGGATGGGCATCCTGGTCACATGTTGTGGCCGGTACTTAGCTCTGATTTGCATAGTTTCATGTTAGCAATGGTGGTCTGCCCCTGCAGTGTCCCCTGTGCATCTTACTGCTTGTACAGCATAGAGGTGTGTATATTTCTCCTGTATACAGAAACCCCATGTCCCATGGCATTGCCAACTATACTTTGCCTTCTGCATGTATGATAGGATGCTTGACCATGTAAGGCTGGGGGTGCTCTTTACAGCTTTGAACCATGGTCTGTGTGACTGCACAGATGTCTGCTGTTCCCAGGGTAGGACTGCTCGCAATGAGGGCAAAGTCATGTGTACGCCTCTAATGCTTAGCAACATGGCCTTCAATGTGTGCTGTACTGACACTTGTATGTTGGTAGTGATAACCTCACCAATGTTAATAATGCAGTCATTGTGGGGCTGGTGAGAAACAGTGCCAGATGCAGGAAGACCAGTGAAGACAGATGGAGGCCTCTCTCACAGAGCATCGTGGTCTGTGTAGCATATCATTCCAGACTCACAGGTACTGGAACTCCTGGAATATCACAGGATAAATGTGCACATATCAAGGGCAATCATTTGTTGATTGTATTGCGGAATCTGTCTGGGTGGCAGTAAAATGTCGCATAATGCTAGGGACATACCTGTCTGGGACACACAGTCACTTTGCTTACTCATGTCTCACTGCATATAGTCCATGGACATACATGTCAGGTCAGGTCAGGCACACAAGCATGTACACTGACAGACCCATGACAGTACCTGTTGGTGGGACACAGCAGTGCATATGCAATATGGCTGAGTCTGTCAACTGTCAGAAATGTAACTGTGACCATCCACATACCCAGCCAGGTTAGAAGCACACCAGTGTGTTCCCACTGGAGTCCCCTATGTGTAGCATGTTTGACATGGGTTCACGGCTGCGTGGCTGTGGGACACAGGTGTGCGGCCATGTGTAGTATGTGCTGTGTATGGCTGTGGCATTCATATGTGGTTTGGCCTCAGAGATCCCCTTTGTTTGTGGATGTGTATGTTGAGAATCACTGCAGAAGTTGGCGTGTGCTGTGTAGGTGTGGGTGTTGTGTGAGGTGTACTGATTGTGTTGACAACCTGCTTGAGGAGATATATGCAGCCTTGATAGGCAGTGAGCATGAACTGCAGGTTCCTATAGTCATTGCATCTCTCACACAGTGTCTTTGCTGGAGGTGTCTGTAGGTGGCTGTCCATCCATGTACATGTGGCAGATGCTAAATAGTGCCAGAGCACCAATATCAACTACACTGGCTGGGGAAATTGTTAGACAGTGTCCAGCCATATAGTCCCGAATCTGAGGGAGGAAGGCCAGGGAGACCTGAGGGGTGGGCCTACAGACCAGGTGATTACTACTACAGTAGGAGGCTGACATCACAGCAGACCATGTAGACAGCCTATGAACAAGCAGTAATAGGTGCAACAGCTGCATGCAGTGCAACACCTCATAGCATATACAGCAGGTAGCATGAAACATCAAGATCAGGGGACATCGCATGCTGTATTGCCAGTTTGTTGCTGATACCCACAGACATATTGTGTTGATAAATAGCGGGAGTATGATGTGGGGGTTAGCAGTGGATAGTGCTGGCAAAAGTGGATGCGCAGGGTCTGTACATAATGTTGACCAATGTATGCGGTCCTATAATGTCTTCCCCTGTTCATCTTTCAGGTGGAATGTACAGAAGATGCAACCCAGTCTTCTCAGAAGCTGAGACCACTGCAATTATCGATGCGCTGAAGCACCATCACCTGGTGCTGTTGTCAAGGAGCCGCCATAACCAGCAGCAACGCGCTGCCCAGTGGGCGGACCTGGTAGCAACAGTGAATAATGTGGGCTACCAGGAAACAAGCTATGAACAGATCCAAAACTATGCTACCGATCTCATACACCATACATGGCAAAGGGCCACTGCTGTGGCCAGGAACCATGCTGGCACAGGCGGAGGGCCTGTTACACAACCACGCCACAGAAGAGCTGGTGGCAAACCTGGTGTAAGCCACCAGCTCCCAGGAAAGCATCAGTACATATGTCATGGAGGTGGGTGGCACAGAGTCCACAGCTGATGAGTGTCCAGGTAAGCCTCCAGTGATCATCATGTTAATACTGTAGCATTTATAGTGGCAGCCTCTGCATACCTGTATGCATATGTCAGATCAATCTGCATCTGTGGTTGGGGTTTTGTAATGTACACATGTCCACTCATATTGTGAATGTCAGTAATTTGGGTAGTATCACAGCTTGTACTGTACATGCTAAAAAATGCACATATTATCCTGTGCCATTGCCATATGTGTGTGTGCTGACAACACCTCTCCCCCACAACTCTATAGGTACTTTTGGTGTGGCTGGGGAACATCAGCCTGTAACCGGTGAGTGTGAACTATCCTGTTATGGGTCACCTATACCTTAAACATGTTAAGGACTGCCAGTTTGCCATTCACACAACTGCTAAGTGTAACCATATTGCAATATGTTTCATGTTCACTTGTGGTGGGATTCACTGCAGTGCATCACACTGGTAATCACAGTAGCATATTTGCAGGAGCTGTAACATATTCCCACATAGTTTTGTATAGGTGTAGCCACTGTGTTATACAGGGGTGCATTACTATTGTGTTTACAGGTGCACTGTGTGTTAGCTGGTGGTCCATCACATACTCCAACTTCTCATGTATCTCACAGGTGTATAGTATTAGCAACATTAACTGGACATAGCTGCACTGCATGTTATTGACGGCCTGTGCAGAGTATGCCTGTTGTGGTCTGATTGTGTGTTGTGCATGGCATCAGCCAGAAGGTGTGGTCTGTATAATGCCTTTTTGGTACCTTACGTGTGTGTGTGTGTGTGTGTGTGTGTGTGTGTGTGTGTGTGTGTGTGTGTGTGTGTGTGTGTGTTTGTGTGTGTGTGGATCATCAAACATTATAGTGCAGGAATTAATGTAGTCATGTTGTCTTCCCCTCACAGGTGACCATGGGGGTCAGAGTGTGTCCCCTCACAACCTGATGTCAGTGTCTCATTGGACACTGATGATGATGGTGTCCATTTTGAGGCACAGGTGGTGTTGTTGGAGGCTGAACCTTTCCCATTGGTTGGCATCCCACTTCCACTCCCACTGTCCCCACACACGGTCAGTATGTCCACACATACCCAGTCCTCAGCAGCCACAGATATTGGGCAGTTGGAGGGTGGTGGCATAGAAGAGTGTAGTGTGGCAACTATGGCATCTGAGACTGTAGACACTACCCATAGCCAGACAGCTGGTGAGGACCCACACAGGCAGATTGATAGGGTGCTCAAAGGAGGACTCCATCCAGCCCCTGTCAGAGGTATCACAGCATGTATCACCTGATGCATGATTTGGTCTGTCACAGAGGCACAGGCACTTTGTCAACGGTAAACCAGCTAGATGCTCAGGGTCATGGATGCAGCACTGCCTGGCATGCATGACTCCCTCCATGGCATTGGTGATGCCTTACATCATTTTGCTGATGTAGTGGATAGACAGTGGGGGTGAGACATTGTCAGTCTTTAACTGTGCAATGTCTGTGGTTAAACAGGTGGTAAGAGTAGGGAGCTGGACACGTGGACATAGGTCAGTAACAACATCAGCTGACAGCCCACATGGCCGTGCACACTCACACTTTGTAGTGGCAGTACCACCAGCACTAAAAAAGGGAGGGTGCTGTCCAAACCATTCTGCCATGTACATTCCATAGCTGTCCAACATACCCTCATGTAGGGCTAGCACATGGCTTGATTGTGTGCATGCACACACTCACACACCACTGTCACATGTAGGTCACTGACAGATGCACACAGCTCCTCTCAATGGCCCATCTGATAAGCACTCCCCCAGACAGACAGACACACACACACACATACACACACACACACACACACACACACACACACACACACACACACACACACACACACACACACGCACGCGCGATGTCAACTGTATGTCACAGCCTAGGCCTTTGGCAACCCCACACTGCACCCTGTGCATGTGATAATACCTGTGCCACATCCATGTTATCCATACCATCAATGCAGGGACATGCTAATATGTGTCTGATGCACAGGGTGAATCTAGTACAGGTAATGGCATTTTGTAGTGTTATAGCGTTATGCCCTGTAAGGTGCTATCTGCTGCCAACTGTCATGAGTATGCATCAAAGTGTATGTACTTTTGTGCTGTGATGCTTTATTGCTGTTAGTACTACTGACTGACTGCTGTCTCACAGACCTTATTTTGTTTCTGTTCCAGGTGTCTACATGTGTAAGTCATGGTGACCTGCTGCCATTACAGAAGCCGAAGATGGTGGGGTGACAATACGGACACCGTTTCATCACCAAGATATGCGTGGAACAGTGTGTGAGGGACAATGGGGGCAGACAGCATACTATTGCATGCATACCCATTGACACAGCAAGCTAGTCCTGATACACGTCGCCTGGTTGTTCCTTAGGATCACAAATTTATAGTTACAGAGGAGGTTACTAGAGTACTGGACCTGAGTCCCTTACTTCATCCCAACACAATCATCAATCAGCAACTGTTGGCCATGGCATTGATGGACACAGGTTGGACCCCTGGAACAGATGTTCAGTTTTGTTCCCATCCACTCAACCTTGAAGCAGTTGATGAGGGTCTGCATGGTACTGTGTTTGGTGTGTTTGGGGAGTGCATTCATGAGACAGGGCAGCCTCTAGTTGACAAACTTGTCCCTCCATCAGCTTTTTGTGCTGTGTCATATGTGATTCAGGCCTGTCATGCCAGTAATGTGCACAGACGTATACTGTCATATATGTGGCAGCTGTTGAAGGGCTGATCACAACCTTGCCATCTAGGCATGCCACAGACACCTGTGGACAACCTAAAGGATAACCACTGATGCAGTACTGATTACAGGCTGTCTGCATGGAACAGGTGTTGAGGGCCATAGATGACCTTTGTGGGTGTTAACATAGCCTTTACATTTTCTGCAGATGTCTGCATAGGTGCACAGCAGACCCACCATGCTGCTAATGTATTGTTGTACTGACTGAGGACTATTCAGAGTTAATGTCCACCGTTTGTCTGGATGCAGTCACTTTACCTATGTGATGAGCCACATACAAGCCTTTTCTGACCACTGCCACTACTTGTTGCCTGAATGCAACATTGTTAACACACTGAGTACCCAGGTCTGTTATCGTAGTGTGTGCATTTATGGGGCTGGTGCTGATGTGGGAAATAGTGGGGCCATGTCCTTGCCGTATGGTATGCTGACACTGTTGTTTGCATTCAGCTTGAAGCCAGGACCTTGGCACTATTCCATACCCACTGTATGGGCCATTGCAGTGTGTTAGCAGTTTGTGGCTCAATGACAGACTGCACACTACTTACAATTCACACAGCCTTAGGCAGTAACTACATATGTGTGTGGTGGCAGTTAACATTCATGCCTAGATACATGTGGGTCACTGGGGGCAGCAGGTAGTTATAGGGCCTTCACATGTCTACATATTGCAGGCACGTAGGTGGCAAAGATTGTGGTTGCCACCTTATCAAATGTGAACTGTGGGACACGTCTTGTAGTAACATGACAGTCGGGAGGACAGCACAGCAAGTGCAACATGCAGGATGTCCTTTGGTTTACTAATATGACAGTTTCTTTGTGTGACATTTACCTTAGCTTATGCTATTTGTCATGACATTAAGGTGCTTCTGATGCACAATAACTGCTCTATGCAATTAGTAGACAACTTTATGAAATGTTTGTTGTCCTACACTTTGGGGACCTCTGTATTGTTTGAGTTGTTGTCACAGGTCACACCTTGCCAAACATGGACTGCAACCTGCAGGGTGATACAGATGGTGGCCATACCTCTCACCTCTGCATATTTCTGCAGAATGTCCTGATGTTTGCCACATATTTTATTTCTGTGTGTCATAACACTGTGGTTTTCTGGCAAATTTGTTGAAAATCATGAAAGACTAACATTAATGATTAATGATAGATATTGTCATGTCACAACTCATACCCTTTGGAAAATACATTCAAATGCACTACCTGTACTCAGTGGCAGCTGGTGACTTCAAATCAAAGGGGGGCTGCAGGAGACAGATGAATGGGTGGGACCAATAGGATGGGTGTGGCCAACTAGAAAAGGGTAGAGCTATGCTCAAAACCACAAAAACTGTAACTTTAATTAAATACACTACCCTGGGTGCCAGACTGTCATTATGAAAGTCCAATCAAGACAAAATGAAGTGTAGAAGAAAAAAAAATTCAATTCATTGGCTACATGACAGCTTACTTAATATCTAGATGGAAACAAAAAGGTTGTGAGGCATGAAAAAATTAATTATTTTTTAAATACATTACTGGAATGCCAGTCAAAATCAAGTATAAAAAAACAAGCAGCACTCAACTCAAACCACTTCTCCTTGCACTGCAGTTCTAATTATAATTTATATTCAGCTTTATAAAAGTACCAAGTAACATGCTGAAAGTAACAATCTCTGTGATACCCCTACTTGTAAAAATGTTTCTTATCCAAAAAAGACCTGCTGCCTGACAACAACTATTTACTTGTTTCATGGGGAAAACATGATCAAAGTGAAAAATGAACAGCAAACAACAAACAAGCTCAAAATAAATTGCTTAAAGGATTACTGGATTGGAGAGACAGATATGTTTCTCATAGAATTCCCATGTTATGGATCACACATGATAGATTGGCATTCTGTTTAATTTGCAGGTAAAGCCTGCAAAGATGACTGCAAGTCTCCAACAAATGTAGTGAGCTTCTGAAAATACTGTAATGCTGTACTTTACTACAAATACTGTCATATGCATTTTAATACCCAAGTCTTATACGTTATCTAGTTATGTAAATATTCTCTGCATGGCAACAACAAAAAGGCTTTTAATGTTGGTAATCCTTTAACAGTATGCTTATTAAAGCTTACTTGCATCTTACAATCTCAGACAAGCTTACCTGATGGTCATTAAAGCCTTGCTACTTAAACACAGAGCAACAGGCAGTGCAACACATGCATTTTCTGAAGAAGAATAATAAGCATAAATCAACAGTATAAAAATATGACAGAAAACCAGAACATTCTGCAAAATCAAGGACAGATAAAAAGCCACTGTAGTACTTGTGTCTACCTTGGATGGGGGAATACTCTACACACTTACACTACATAACTGCTCCTTGCCTTGCATGGATACATCCAGAATCACTACATGGGGGAATGGGGTACAAGTATGTCACAATTTGATATGTCTCCAGCTGATGGTGATGGCCCTGACACATTTGTCATACCTCTCAACCTCAGAGCAAGAAATCTGGACAAAGCCATAAATAAAAGTGGGACAAATCAAGGCCCAAAAATAGGGACGATGTTTAAATATTGCTCTTACAAACTTAGAAAGTTGACAGAATAGTAGGTATTGCATTAGCATGAATTTTCTGAAAGGTTTGAAATCTGAAACTTAAATGTCTGTCATTAGTTTCTAATTTCAATCTTATTTGCCACTAATTTGCCAAGAAAACCACAATTTTATGAAAAAACAGACCAAAAATGTGATTCAAAAATCTGCATATTCTGCAAAAATGTGTACAGTTGAGCCTGAGGTATGCAATATGTTATGTATCATCATAGAGTATAATGTCCCATTTGGTATGTACCTGGCCAGACACATGGAGCAACTACAATGTCTGCAAAGGCTGCATACAAAAAGAATACAGGGAGTAAACACAATGTCTACACTGGGTGCCTAAAGCCCTGTCTCTTTACTAAGTATCATACAGACTTCTGAGAGGTCGTCTTTGCCTGAAGCATTCCAGGACCCTGTTTTGATGAACCTTTTTCACATCTGCAAAACAAACAGCATCAAAACTACTAGATCAACAGGCCTAAATTTTGCTTGAGACATAAATAGGACATGTTGGAGAGACAGATATGTTTCTCAGAGAATTCCGATTCTTTGGAACAGGCTACCCATCCATGTGAAGCAGAATACCATCCTAACCCTATTTAAGTGCAAGATGGACCAGTGGAAGGTTATTCAGAAATTCACTCCAGTTTGGCACATTTGTCTCTGTAGACAGAGGCAGTCATTAAATCACCCAAATATAAATCAAATTTGTGGGTCACATTTGGGTTGCATGCCTAGGCTTGTAATGTTCCTAGTTCTAGCTGTCGTTAGCCTGGTATACACCTATGAACCTGTTGAGTACAGGTTTGCACAATGCTACTTCTTTTCCTTGGGGATATTGGTAGCTTGTTGTCTTGGAGTTCAGGATTAACATTCCCATCATCCCTTCTACTTTTCTTGTCATTTATGAACACCAAATATCCTGAAAGGAATGCAAAGCTTTAACTATCCCTTGATGATATTTTGGTATGTGCAATAACAGTGAGAGCACCTAAACCTGGAAGTCTAGAAGTTTACTGCGTATACTCCTTGAACTAAGACAGATGAGTTTAAGTCCCTTTCATTATCACATCGGTGACATCAGACTTTAGCAATTATCTGCTGAGCTATTAATAGGACTAGGATTAATTTCACTGTCATCTGCATATAATAGGATAATTTTGCAGAAATGAAGCTGGCCATTGAGAAATGTATGTGGCTGATATGTTGCATATGTATCTGCTATATTTTTTGTAAGTCATAGCAGTTAAAAAATAGAGTGAACAGATATAAAAGTTATGTAGAGACACCTTAATTATTTTGTTCTAGAGGTACAGTGTGTACCTAATGCAGCAATAAAGTTTGTACAAAACATGTTGAAAGAGAGGACAGTAACAATATTTATGATTATTAAGCAAAAGCTTAGTATTAAGATTCATGACAAGTTTTGGTTGATAATGTGCTATTTAGGAGAGTTTATTGTAATAAGGAGATATTAGGTTTGTAGTTTTAAGAGTACAGTTGGTATAGTGTTTTCAAAAACTTAAAACAGTGAAGTTTGCAGGTAAGTCTGTTTTGCAGTTGAGACTCTCTGGTGTGATATTGTCCCTTTATTATGAAAAAGACTTAGTACTATCCCTGACAATGTCTTCATTATGAATATGAAGCTTAAACCATCACTTGGATTATTTAAGTACATATGGTAACAATAAAAACACCCAAGACTGGGTGTGCATTGGCAGGATATACACAGTATTGGACCAAAATTGCCTTGAAACTTCTAATAATTTTATGAAATATTGATGTAGTGTATCATATTTACATGGTTAAAATAAGCTGTAGTATCATTCTTTAGTAATAACAATCATGTTGTATGTTAACATTTGGAGAAGTGCCGTAAGTTATGATACATATGACATTTAAGCATTAGGGTTGCTTTGAAAGGACATTGTGGGCATTATTGTTCCGGAGAATACATTCAAAATAACCCAAATAAAAATAAACCTATGCTTTTTGGTGAGATATATGATGTAGAATGTTAAAGCCCTGCTTGTCATTCTGATGGCCTAGTATCTGTTAAAAAAGGCTAGTGGGGAAGGGAATGAGTGAACTACTGACTGGGCTCATCCATGTTACATGAAGACATGGCAGATGGTCTACAGCCGGACTAGTCTCCAATGGTAATAGGGTGTCTTAGCAAAGGCATAATGGGAATAAGTGTACACTAGCAGCATGTAAATAACAGTAGAAGTCACTGAGCATGTGAAGAAGTGTGCATAATGAACAGGCTGTGTAGTGTAGGACTACTGCTCTCCAAGGCTATCAGTAGAAGGGACACAGATCACTGAAAATTTTCCATTGGATGCCTGGATCATGGCCTCCCATGACTGGCTCATATACACTAAGAAATAATGGAATGCTCATGTTATGAAAGACTTAATGGTCAGCAAAAGAGAGAGAGAGAGAGAAGGCAGGAAAAACATGCTCTTTGGATTGACTGGTTGGTCACTGACCCATAAGAAATCATTATAGGCAGCACTTATCATTTTAGATTCTTAGGCCTGTGGTTGGTCCCTTCCTTACCCTTTAAATATCATTTAGAGAAAATTAAATCAGAAGTTAATAAATTTGTATTTTGGACAGAGAAAATCTCACTGTAGCTCATCCAAGATGAAACGGCAACTATTCAAAAGGTATTCTTCTTTTCTCACTCTGATACGACTTATTTTCTCTCTTTATATTCACTTCCTTGGAAACCTATCACTCTTGCAATCCGCAGTTAACCACATTTGCCAGTTTATTATATTTAATCCACAATATGAACATCATTACTTCTAGTGCATATTTTCATTGCTGATGCATTCGAGAGTACTGACTGTACAAAAAAATTGACATTGACATCTCATCTGCACAGAGCCAAGTCCGGCAGCAGCACCTACCTCAGTTTAATAACTTTATTTCACTGAAGTGACTGTGACTGTCTGTCTTCTTCTCTGACTCTTCTTCATGAAGAAAGGAACTCTTTCTTCCTCTCTGTGTCTGATTCGATGACTGCTAGCTGCATAAGCAAGGCAGAAGCAAGCCGAAAAAAACAAAGATAAGGCACTTCAAATACTTTCACCAACAAGTTAACAATATAGTCCGTAGCAGAAGTAAGTGCTGTGCTTAGTCAGTATGCTACAGGCTAAGCCTACTACTGATTGTCTCTTGCTCTCTTTTTTGAGAAGAGAGCGAGAACCAATCAGTGGCAATACAGCCATCCACGTCATGTATGTGACTGTAGACGTGGCAGTCCGAACTCACTTTATTTAACTGTGCAGTTAAAAAACGCATAGACTTCTGGGAAGCACACTGATGCCTTCTCTCATATCTGGACTGCTTGTAAAGTAGTCCAGATTTTCAAAAGCATTCGCAATCACTAATTAAAATAAATGAATAAATAAATAAAAAACAGAACTCGACAAGCATGCGCAGTTTGTGTTCCCGGACATTGCGAGTCGGTCAGACTCGTCATTAGCACATCATCAAGAATAAATTTATATGGTTTATTTTTTTGAAATATAAATGTCCAAACTCCAAGCTTGAATATTTTTGCTGGGAGGGCTGCAGTCCTGCAGTCTGATGGCACGAGCCGCCACTTCCTGTACTGGTATCTACTTTCTATGTGTGTCACAGCAATATGTGAAGGTTGCGCTCAATGTTTGGCCTTTGCTCCATTTTTCTGTATGGCTCTAACAAATATCTTGGACAGTAGAACCTCTACCTGCCTAGTTTTACATACGATAGTGCTATATGCATAACACAAGCACCACAGAGCTACTATAGTTTTGCAGTGTCTGCCACTACTATTCAGATGGGTGACATTTGCAGGTGCTATTAGGATTGCCAGTGGGGGGTTAACAGGCCGTTAACATGGAACAGCCATCTCAAAAACACCAACACAGCTGCATGGGGACATGCACTGAAACACACATACACACAGAGTTGCCACTTTTCAGATTAGAACACCTACCTATCTTATATACAATACAGACTGACATAGTGCCTTTGTGTTAGAAAATGTGTAACTGTGCTTCTAAGGTGAATTACATCTGTAGGGTCACTGAGTAGGTTGACAATGGGGGAGTTAACAGGGTGGAACAGGCACACAAAATGGTATAACCATCACATACACACAGGCAAGACAGCCACAGGGGATAAGCATAAAGAAACACATACACTCACACAGTTGGCAATAGTCAGTTTAGAACACCTACCTATCTGTTTGTATGTACTATAGTGCCACGTACATATCACATGTGCTATGGAGACTATATGCCAGGGACATAACTTAGAACCTCTTACAGCAATTAATCTTGGGAATGCCTTCATGAATGGTGGGATAACCCCCCCACCCAAAAAATAGAGACACATCTCACATATTGCTCTTACAAACCCAGACAAGTGATAGGGTAACAGGTTTTGCATCAGCATGAAGTTTCAGAAGGATATGAAGTCTGAAGCTGACATGTCTGTCACTACTTATGACATCAACTCTCATGGATTTGCCAGTGACTTGACAGAAAACCCCATTGCTATGAGACATGGACCACATATATGTTGCAAACATCTGGGCATTCTGCATACATCTGTACAGATGAGTGGTATGGCTTGTAGAGTTTCAAATGGTGCATCTAAGGTACATGACATCAACAGGCCCTTTAAAGTAATGCCATGAGGAGGGTGTCAACAGGCCTTAAAATGATATAACCAACACACTTGACAGCCACAGGGGATATTCTTTACACACAAGCATATACAGTACTACAGATGGCTGTTTTGAGATTCAAACCCCTACCTACCTAATTATATGTACTATAGTGCTACCTACTTATCGCATGCACCACAGAGCTTATATGCCAAGAAAGTGTCCAACAGTGGACCTAAGGTGGATGATATGAACATACCCTGTAAAATAATGCAATGGGGGTCACCAGGATGGAACAAGCCTCAAAACACACACACACACACACACACACACACACACACACACACACGCAAAATCATCAGTATTGGAATTAGAACTCCTACCTATCTAGTTGCTTGTACTACAGTGCTCCATCTTTATCATGCCACAGAGATTATATACCTACAGACTATCCAACTGTGCTTCTAAGGTGAATGACATCAGCAGGCCTTGTAAAGAAGGGCAATGGGAGGTTTACTAGGTGGAAAAGGCCTCAAAATGCTTTAACCTATAAACACACACTTTCCAATGCTGAGATTGGAACCCCTACCTATCTAGTTGTATGTACTACAGTGCTACGTACCTATCGCATGTGCCACATAGCTTATATGGCTGAAGGGTGTCCAAAGGTGCTTCTAAGGTGAATGACATCAGCAGGCTTTGTAAAGTAGGATAATGGGAGGTTTACTGGGTGGAAAAGGCCTCAAAATACTTTAACCTACAAATGCACACAAATTCACACACAGACACACACACACACACAAGGTGGGTGATGTGAGATTACAATCCATACCTCACTACTATTACTCAATGGAGCTCACCTCAGTACTGGCACATGCCACTGGTTACAACTGGTGTGCAAATGTCTGCAGCAGGACATCACTTTATGCCTTTTAGGGTGTCTCTCTCTCTCTCTTTCTCTATGCCTCTCTCTATATATATCTCTGATCTCTCTCTCTCTCTGTCTGTCTGTCTCTCCCCCTGTCTCTGCCTGTGTATAACTGATATATTTGTATATGTTACCTATATATTTGTATGACTATCATACACAAAAGATTCAGATATATCACATATGTGCTATGTACAGATAGATGAGTGTAATCCTGTCTGATGGGGTGGGGAGCGACAGCTAAGGTGAACATAGCTGTCTGTATGTAAAGACATATATGTATAACACAGTTGTATAGTCAAATGTGGGTTTAGACATGGGCTGCAGTTCTCTAAGTGTAGCAGCATGCCCAGTATGACATTCAATAATAAGAGTGGGACGCTATTCCAGAGCTAGCTGTACTCTGGTCCAGGATTTTGTGTGCTACAGCCAATAAGCTGATAAACCTGTGTAAATAGTTCAGCACTTCAATTATATACTTGCTGGGAATCTCCCGGCTGTATGCTATCCTTATTAACTGAGTTGTGTGGGTACAGAATGCATTGGACTGAGCAGAGTTTTCCATAATACATGTGGTATATTCTACATAGCACTGTGATTTCCTGGTATGTCGGTGGCAGACATTATAGAGTAATCTGATAAACCGCTGACAGACATTTGTTTACTGACTCCATCCACTGCAGGGAACCTATGTTACTGCACAAATTGTTTTGGTGTGCACATTCTCATTTTGTCTGGCCAGTGATTCCACTTCCCCTGTGCACATTCTCCATTTGTCTGGCCAGTGGTTTCCCTTATATCTGTCTCTTTGTCCTTCTGTAGTCCAGTCACAGGCTTTGTCCACAGCTGCTGCTGGTACGTATTTGTAGTTATTGTGTGAGTGGGGTAGAAGTCATAACATCACACACAGGGTTATGGACTTCACACCTCTGACTGTACCTGTTTAGCAGGTTGTCCATCATTGCACCCCTACATCTGCTGTGGTCCTCAGACAGTTTGTGTTGCAATGTTATTATAAGGCTACATGTTAGCCATAGCTGTCAAACTCTTACAGACTGAGATCTGGACAGGCTCATATATAACAGCCAGACACAGGCCCAGACATGGGGACAGGGTGTTAATATTGCTCTTCCAAACATAGACAGTTGGTAGAATGGTTTTGTATTAGCTTACATTTTCTTATGGGTATGACATCTGTTTCTCAGCTGTCTGTCCATTGATGTTTTCACATCAACCTTTGTTGTTTTACAAATAGTTTAGCAGGGAAATGCAATGTTATGACAAGCAGAACAGCTATACGAGTCATACATGTGGACATTCTGTGACACTGTTATTCCAAGGGTATGGATCATGCCCACTGACTTGTTGTTAGTACTGACATAGTAATGTGGCAGCCATTTATAACCTGGCACTGCACTGACTTGTCACAACCTGCTGTACTACTAGACACTATATATGTTACTCTGTGCTGTGTACTGTCCATATGTGTGGCCCCGTCCCTGCATTGTCCAGCTTTCCTGCATAACAAATATTGACTTCTGGATAGTGTGTACAACTCCTACTGTAGGTGTAGCTGACATGCATAATAGTTGGCACAGCCAGTCTTGAACCATGGACCTTGTCAACCACAGCACTGCACTTAGACCACTAAGCCACAACAGCCAACAGTAAGTACTGCCTACTTCCTGACAGTATTAAGCATGCACATAAATAGCACATTGATCCCTGCATATTTTGGACATGGAACAAGTTAGCAAGTTGCTTGGGACAGCCGTGGGAATGTGTGGTCTTCTGCTATTACCCTAAAAACATAACTGTTACTGCATTTCTGTGAGAACATGGGTGCGTTGAGGGAGGGGGACATAACTCTAAACTGTACACATTTCCGTAGACTGTCCAGATGTTTGCCTCATATTTTGGGTCCATTTAGCATAGTATTGTGATTGTCTTGGAAAATACTGGCATATCATTAAAGACTGAAGTTAGAATGTAATGACAGACATTTGAGTTTCAGACTTCTTACCCTTCAGAGACTTAATACAACTGCAAGACCTGTTTTAATAGCACTGTCTAAGTTTGTAAGAGCAATATTTCATAACTGTCCCTATTTGTGGGCCTTTGCCACACATTTCTTTATGGTTTTGTACAGACAACTTGCTGTGAGAGGCTGAGAGGTGTCTATGGGACTCCAACATTAACATCCATGCATGTGACCTATGACCCCGCAGTTTCTTAGTCCCCCACGTATACTGCAGTGAGTTTTGGCACCTTGGGGACTACTGCATATTCTGGGGCAGCTATCCCACATAGCTGTCAGTTGTCTGCTGTTATCCTGGTAGACCATTCCATTCCCTTGCAAACATGCAGCAATACTATAGATATGCTACCTACTACTCCATTCATGTGTTGTTAAGAAGAGTGATTTGACTTGTGCCTGCAGCAGTTGTGAGGACAGTGCTTCAGGGCGGTCTCTGTTGGATGCATGCAGTACACAGCCTATACATGGAAAGGTGCAGGTTGTTTGATATGTGTGGCATCCTTTTTACTGTGTGTGTGAATTGAAGTGAGGTGTCAGTCTATGGGTCCCTAGGGTGTCAGTGTATGTGCTATGCATTGCCTCTTTGCCTAGGCCAGGGTGTACTGGGCACGTCTACATCTGCCTACAGTGACAGGCTCAGGGGGTTTCTCCTCTGTGTCCCACTGTGCCTGTGGGGACCTTGGCAATGGTGAGGGCTGTGTGCCCCTTCCTGGTGATGTTCCTGCTGCAGCTGTTTCCACAGGATCATATTGTGTAGCATGGCAGATACTATGAACATGTTTGCACATGTGGCTTTAGAGTACTGCAGGGCTCCATCAGATATGTTAAGGCAGTGAAACAGTGACTTGAGCAGCCCAAACACACACTCTATGATGTTCCTAGTTTGTGCATGTGCCTCATTATGGCATTCTTCAGTGTGTGTGTGTGCATTTCTAATGGGTGTCATCATCCATGGTCCCAGTGCATAGCCAACATCTCCCACTAGATGGCCATATGGGATGTCCCCCCCTGGCAAATCCCTGGTACAGCAGTGATGTGTGCCAGATGTGAGAGTCATAACTGCCAGGGCTACCAGCACACACATTGATGATAATGCCCTGGGCATTGCACACAACCTGGCAGATGATGGAGTGATACCCCTTGTGGTTGACATAGACTCTACCCTCCTCACTGTGTGGTGCTTTGATGTGCACATGAGTGCAGTCTATGGCACCCAGTACCTCTGGGTAGTGTGCTACATGGTCGAAGAGATGCATATTGGTGGTCCTCTCTTCAGGGGTGTTGGTGAAATAAATGTACTCACTGGCCTGCGTTAGCATGAAATCCAGGAACTGGTGGAGTACCCTGGATGCAGATGCCTGTGAGACCCCCATGATGTCCCCAGTAGGTCTTTGGAAAGTACCTGTAGCTAGTATTCTTAAGGCTACACATACCTTTGTTTCCAGTGGGATGGGTTCCCCTCTGTTGACTCTAGGTCTGAGGTGAGGGCGGCAGAGCTTGCTGAGCTCCTGTAGTCTGTCCCTGTCCACCTTGTAGTGCTCTACTATCTCCAGCTCATGTAACCCCTGAAAGGTTACCCTGGGTCTGAAAACTCTTCTCTACCTCAGTCTGGGCCAGTTGTCAGCATCATCATCATCATCATCACTGACATCAGCCCGTAGCACATACAGATGTAGCAAAGCAACAGCAGCCTCTATCATTTTGTCAGTTAAAATTTCCAAGTGTGTACTCCAATGGTGCAGAGCATGTGGGAAAAGTCAGACTGAAGGGTGTCTGCATACTTTATACTGGTGAGCTGCAGATGCAGCCTGTGTAATTGGCTGACTATGATATGTTCCACCTGCCAGCTACATTATTAAGGAGTTTGAATGGGCCAGTGTGAGTGGCAGTGGGCTTATTAGTCATTTATACTTAACTGACTTTTCTAAGCTATTTCTTTTTATTTTTGTTTTTTTTTTTTCAATTTCTAGGCCCCGTGCCATGCAGTGCAAACCCGCAGCTCCACTGTAAATATTGCTCAGCATATTTGACCCTCCCTGTACACGAGCATGCTTAGCTTTTCTTTAACCAGCTAAGCACAGCTTACTAGCCTCAGACACCCCCCTGCTTAGCTGTGCTTACCTGAGCGCAAACAGGAGCTGCTGAGCTCCAATGTGCTTACACAAACCATGGCACACCTCCTTTTCATGTCAGCTGTCTCTTTTGCCTACACTACCAAGGTTCTAGCCCTTACTCAGTACCTGCAGACACAGTGGCCCATTTTGTTATTCAATAAACTTAGCTCATTTACATACACCTAAATGTATATAACCTAGATACTGCACTACACCAGAGCCTATGTCCTTAGCAACCACTATAACCTGCCATCGTATGACTCTGAATGCTGGCTAGTATAATGGGAAAATTCAATATAGCTTTACATGTCATATTTTACAATCTTAATTTTTTTTTGCAAACTAGCATGTTTGTGCGTCGTTGCCTGCCACTTAAATGTAGCATATCTGATTAAAACAAAAAGTTTCATTTTTCATTAATTGCATCACTTTTAAATGTCAATGGCCATAGTTTTGCCATTCTGCATGCCTACTGCACCTAATACATGCTTTTATTTGACTTGTCACAGCCCCTGTTTTATTTTTACATTCTGGTACATAGTTAGTAACCACATACATTTTTCCTGCAGACACAGAACTACATGGATGCCTTTCTGCTTCCTGGATTGCAAAATCACCTTATCTGCATGGTTTTCACCAAGAGATGAGGTGATTTGCAATCCGCGATCACTTCTGTGTCTGCACCGTGTCTGCATGCTCGTGCATGCCCCCAACCCTGTTTCCTGGATCACTCGGTGACCATTTTTCATGTGCAGGTCACAACACTATTCCTACATGGAGAATCACTCCATGTAGGGTTTATTGAATTACCCCCACTGTAAAGATTTTTTCGAAAATATAAAAGAAGTGGAAAAAATAAACATAGATATGGTAACTGTGGGTATATCAACAGAAGTAAAGAATATGTTAAAAGAATAGATAAAAAGTTCTTGTATGTTATATGGTTTATATGGATTGAAAGAATAAATGAAATTTTGCTTAATGGTAAATGGATTTTAGCAACAATATTAACTAAAATTAGGTGGTGATTGTGGAAAAAAAGATTGGGGGTCTGATTGGGATGAAAATTTAGTAAGAATGCAAAGGAAATTAGGAATGTGTAAATAGATTTGTATATCTATTTATTTCTACATTTATAAATATGTATAAATATGTAAATATGCTTAAGTAACTACCGCCCCATCAATCTGATGAGCCTGATCTACAAGGCCATGGAATGTATTATCATGGAACTTATAAACAAAGACATTGACAACCTTAAAACACTGGACCCCACCCAGTTTGGGTTCGTGTAGGGCCGATCTTGTCTCCTGAATCTGACTGACTTCTTTGAATCAGTTTGCGGAGCCGTGGACGAGGGTAAGGCAGTCCACACAGCCGATCTGGACCTCGCCAAGGCCTTTGACACTATCCCCCACTCTGGAATCATAGATAAACTTACTAAGCTGGGCATTAATCCCTACATCACTCGATGGGTTGCCAACTAGCTTACTAACAGAACCCACACTGTAAAAGTAGCTGACTCCAAATCTAGCTCCAGACAAGTGACAAGTGGAGTACCTCAGGGTTCAGTCCTTGGACCTCTCTTGTTTGGCATCTACTTCTCTGAAGTACAGGCCAATGCTAAGGGACTCTGGCTAACAAAGTTTGCAGATGACTGCAAACTGGGAGCCATTATTGAATCCCCAAATGATGTTGATACTCTACAAAAGAGCCTTACAGAAACAGATGCTTGGTGCCAGAGCCATGGGCTCAACCTCAATGCCAAGAAATGTCTAGTTATCCCCTTTGGGAAAAAACATGTACCCGTGAATTACCACACAGGTGGCAGTACACTAAACACAGAAAGTGTGATAAGAGACTTAGGGACACAGGTGGACAGTGGTCTCACCTTCAATAACCACATCACCACAACAGTCAGGAAATCCTTCTATGTGGCACACCTCATCACTAAGGGCTTTTCATCCAGAAAAAATGTCATTGTCCCACTGTACTCATCCCTCATTAGACCCATTATAGAATACAATGCTCCATTTGGTATGTACCTCTCAAGATATCTGCAACAACTGGAAAGGCCGCACAAATACCTCACTAAAAGAATCACAGGCCTAAAGCAGATGTCCTATGCTGACCGCCTTAAAAAACTCCAGCTATACTGTGTCACATATCATCTTCTCCGAGGCGATCTCTTCTTAACATACAAGGCCATGTCAAAACCAGAGCTGTTGGACATGCTACACTTAAACAAATCTCAATCCCTCAGAGCCACATGCTCCAGGGATCTAAATCTTGTCATCACAATAAACAAAACATGCTGTAGGGATAGGTTCCTGACCCAGAGACTCCCCAGACTCTGGAATAGACTGCCCATACATGGCACCTCTTTGGCCCTCTTCAAAAGGAACCTTGATGACTGGATGGGAGAAAGGAAATTCACCCCATGGATCACATCAGTTGCCTTGCTAGACATGGGTCCAGGGAAGTAAATAGTGTGGGAAGAAATAGCCAGGGAATTGTTATGACTAGGCTTGTATAGGCCCTAAGGCCGATAGCCTAGTACCAACCTATGAAGCTATGAACCTATAAGTATACTACTATTCACTAAATGGAAAATTCAACAAGTTTCTATCGAAACCATACTACTGCTCCTCACAAAGCTAAACCTTGTATCAAAACTTACACTTCATAAACAACCCTTGACCCTCTATGTCATAAAAGGAGATACTACCAGCCCAGCTATCTGGAATTTTGTAAATAATTATATGTCATTTGTGAATCTCAACATGATTCATATGGTTGTGGTACCAATGTATTAGAACTGTATGTCATATAAGATGGTTTGTACAGATATGTGCTGAAAAGTGTGGTACCAATGTATTAGAACTGTATGTCATATAAGATGGTTTGTACAGGCGTGTGCTGAAGAGATATTTGTAAAGTACTGAGCTTAAAGATGTATCCACAGAGTCCCCTGCTGAAAGAGAACAGAAATGTACATGCATTATTGTAACTGTTTAAATGTATATATTTTAACAATGGAAACTGAAATACAGGAGGTTAACTTCAGAAAAATAGCTGAAATTAAATTACTCTATTGCTAGGCCATAAAAAGATGTCATCTTTCAGTTTCAGTGCAGCAACAGGCACAATGCCTGTGCTGAGAAGTTTTCTGCATTTTCTTGGAAGTGTTTTATTATTTTACGACTTCCACCATTTGCCAAAGATCTGAGGAAAAGCCCTTGTGTATGCATTGTCACAAGTAGATGCTAAACACTGCTAGCTTTCAGCAGTGGGGGGGGGGTTACCTGGGATAGAGTCAGGTGACAAGAAAGATATTCTGCAAGCTATCCCAGCAGTAATATTTGCAATATTAATTTAAGAAATCTCTGACAGAGACAGCACATTCTGTATTCTGTTTTTGACCTGACAACAACTAAAAAAGACGCATTCATCACACACTTGTCCTGAATAAGTAAGTCTTGGGAACAGTATAATTCTCTTAGATACAGTCAGGAATATAGCAAAGCTTAATTTAGATGTTTTCTTTATTTATTTGAGACGGACCTACAATGTTGTTTTAAATATTTCCTGTGATTTTGAACTCTGATGTAACTGTAAATATATACTGAGTATATTCTTGTTCTTTTAATATTTATTATTAAATATATTTCAACCTTTCATTGTGGCTGATCTATCTAGAGATATTTAAGTTCTTAGAGTACTTGCATATTTATTTGGTGACTCTGTGTAGGCCACTCCTAATTGCCTTGCTCTTGGTCAAACTACCATTTGTATTAATAGTAACATTACACAGTAAGATTGGACACCCTTTGGTAAGGGCCTTAAAGTAGTTGATAAGGGGTTCTGGTGGCAGTGATAAATACTTTTTAGTCTGGGCAGAAGGGGGCATAGCTAGTAAACCTGTGCTAGCCTTTCTCGGGTGTGTGTGTGTGTGTGTGTGTTTACATCACCACACATGAATACATTAGAGTGTGAAACCACACCACTGGACCAGTAATCAAGGAGCCTCAATCCGCACCAGTGGCAACAGTGGGGGATGTACAAGTTACACACGCAGTATTTCCAGATGTAACTCTGCATCAAGTGCAATTTCCCTTAGGAGCACACAGAGACCACAGTCAGTCTGGTTTCTCCCTCTTTCTCCAGATTACCAGTTAGACTCCCCACTGGCACAGCTATAGAGTTGAGTCCCTAGCCAGGGTTCCAAGCCAAGTCCTTTAACAGTCTCTCTGTCCAACCAGTGCTTCATGTTCCTGCCCAAGTAGCTGGCACACACACTCTTGGAGATTTGTTTTACACACACACACACACACACACACACACACACACACACACACACACACACACACACACACACACACACTGTTGCCGAGTGTACATGTATCACATAAACCACAGTGAGTAGAGACCATATATCATCAATCACACTGTATGCACAGAGAAATGTATTCTCAGTTCTGTGTCTCTCACTTACTGATAAGGATTTATCTTCCAATAGCACAAGGCAACCAGTTGAAACACTTAGAACTACCAAGGGTTTAGTACTGGCACAATCTTTAGCAATAGACCGTGCTTTAAATAACATCTATCAATACAAATTCTAAATTAGAATGAAATGTTAGGTTGGTCCTATTAGTAATTATTGAAATTGCTAACAATTTTGAGCTCATCCATTATGAAGGTGCACAACTCTGTTTCTGAAAAAATGATAGTAGAAAATGAAAGGTAAATCTGCATTACCCCCCCAAGAATGCAAATACATTTAATATTCAACTTCATGTCCTCATGCACAAAAACATGTATTAGGGCCATGTCATAATGATCACATATCCCATTATTCTTAAACTGATGAATTATATGGAATATCAGGCCCTTGTCTCAACATGCCCTCTTCAAAGAACTTCAGAGTGCAAAGGACTTATCCTCCCTACACAGGACCCACACATATAGACTGCTCCTCCCCACACAGGATCCACATGTACAGACTAATTTTCCCTATGCAAGATCCACATGTATAGACTAGTCATTCCCATGCACAACTCACATGTATAGACAAATCCTCCCTGCACAGGATGCACATGAATAGACTAGTCCTCCCTTTACAAGATCCACACGTAAAGACTACTACTTCCTACTACCAATTTTCCACGGAATCATCCAATCTAAACCAAGGTTTGAACTGCTATTACTCAGTAGGAACTAAATAGCTTAATGTTTACTGTCTCACCCTACTCACAGCATGAGGGTATGTGTCCCAGATTATAAAGATCTAACAAAGGTTACAGCCATGTCTCTCATTGGCTGCTCACTTAGATCACTGCCACACATCCATACAAAAAGACTGCTGGTGATGCATTTTATAAAAACAGACAACTTTAAGGTGGAGAAATATGTGTCATGCCAGGGAAAACTATCAACCTTCCCCTTTCATCTCCATTGATGTCAGGCATTCATTTCACAAAATAGACTATCAAAAGGCATCAAGAACATTGCTTATTATCTGGATACTGATTTTAGCATTGTCCTCTGCCTCCTGTTGTCTTGTTTTGATGTTTCCACTGCACACCATTTTTTCAAGTTCAGAAACATCTCTGAACTTCTCATTGACCTTATTGATTGCATCTCAGATGACAAGCTAAGGTTGTATTTCCAATTAAATAAACATTGCCATCATAACGGTGGTTTTAATTGGCTCTGTTCTTCAATATTTTTGTCATCCAGCATGTAGCCAACTCACCAAAGTAGTCAGAGGTCTAGCCTGCTACACTTTAGGATACATTATTTTTGTCCCACTTTGAAATGCAAGTTTCATCTTTTCTTTTCTCTGTCAAAGGAGCCAAGTAAGTCTATTGTCTCTACATGTCTGTTCATCTTTCAAAAAATCATGTTTAAATCATCTCATTCTTTCTTGCAGGTAGAATAACCTCTGTCTACATCTTGTCTGGTTTCAAACAGTCCCCTTTGGTATCTCATTTGGACTGTCATCCTTTTTGTTTGCTTTTAAATATTGTTTTGTGAATCTAAAGCCAAGCACTGTATGTCTGGGGTATGAGGTGGTACTAAATACAATGAAGCCATTCCCAGATCAGAGCATAGTAGTCTGGAGTGATGCTGGACACTGTGTAATCTTGTATCATCTGCTTTGTAGAACACAGTCTCCGTAAGGCCAAACTAATCCTGCCAGTTAACTGGATCTCCAGTGTGGTTTGTGTAGACGTGGAAAGCCTCTTCATAGTTTTTGACTGTATTACATTGCTTCTTCCAAGTAATAAATGAATGGGGATGAGTATATGATCTCAGTACTAATTCTTTCTTGTTTAAATGACCACATTAGATGGCCATACTGTATGTATTTCTTGCAGATTAGAGTATTAGAGAAGGAAAATCTTGAGTTTTGAGTTGACGTTCTTAGATTACTTTGTTCTGAAAAAATGTTGATTTACTAATGATCTGGCATTGAGTTTTATAATAATGAATTTTGTACTACTGATTCTCAGTTTTCCAAATCTGAGTTCCATAGATAATACTGAAAGGCTACTACAACAGTCCAGTATTGACTCAAATACTTTCCCATAACATTTCTATAGCAGACTTTTACAAGCCCAATTGAAACTGCTAATTCAAATGTTTTCCTTATGACATGACATTCAGTGTCATCAGGCCTCTCTTTTTTA
This sequence comes from Protopterus annectens, assembly GCF_019279795.1. Taxonomy (NCBI): domain Eukaryota; kingdom Metazoa; phylum Chordata; order Ceratodontiformes; family Protopteridae; genus Protopterus; species Protopterus annectens. Next base: position 641,254,290 of record NC_056739.1, on the reverse strand, counting down.
ATTCCTCTCAGAATGCCTCTATATATATTCTCTTTTCAGCTGTAACACATTCTTCAAAAGATCTTAATATTCAAGAAGATGACAAACTTCACTTTTCATACCCCCAGGCTGTCACTCAAGAGGGATTTTTCAGACATCAATTCATCCAGTTTTCTAAATCTCATTTCAAACCAGCCTCCACAGTATAGATGCCAATTTTATAAATGTCCTTATTTTCTTTTTGGGAGCAAATTCAAGATAGAAAAGACTTTTCATATCCTGATTGTACCTGAAAACAGTGCAACAGTTCAGGAAGACAGGCCAGGTGTTTGTCTTATTTACCTTGAAGTTTACCTTGGAAACGAGGGCTTTAGTAGGCCATTCTAGGGGGTGACAGGTTTCAGCACAAAACCTCCTCACCAAGGTATCCACAGTCCAATGGGTACATTGTGTTGATGACAAATTTGGTGCAAAAAGTACAGGGCACTGCTGTGGCAACTCTAGTCTCTCTGTTATTTTTCTGCAGCTCAATATGTTTTGCTTGGCATGTGTAGTTGGCAGAAATTGGACACAGTCTCCTGTGGCAAAATGGTCCCTTCTGTATGAGCCACAGTATATTGTGACATCACTGAGAAAGGGACAGAGTTTGTGTGTGTACTGTAAATGTTGTCTAGTGGACCCGTTTGATAACTAGATTTATATGATGCAATTTAAATCAAAAATGGCCCCATTCAAGCTGAAAAGTTTATGTTATGGGTTTATCCTGCAGCTGATGTTTTTATATGGAGTGTTTAGCTTTAATAATTTAATAATAATAATGAGCTTCATGGATTTCCATGTTTTGCAGTACACAGCTCATCTACACATTTCTCTTTCTCTTTGAATGTATATACAATGCCAGTGATAATGCCAAGCTAAAGGAAACTGGGGTGAAAAGCTAGTGCACTACTGTTTTTCTTTTCTGTCTTGTTCAACTGTAATTACTGTGTTTGTTCTCATGACTTAGGACTGATTTTTACCTCTCTGAATATAAAAGAACAGGGAATGTTTTTGAAGTGTGCTAGATCTACAGACTTACTGTCTTCTCTTGTTGATGTAATAAATAATAAAATGAAGACTGCTTTGTCTTTTGAGATGAAATTGCTGATGGCTTTAATGTCTTACACATCACTTGGCCATGCCAAACTGAAGTCAGGAGAAGGAAACAGGCATGGATATGTTTATGTATTGGCAATTCCTATTGTTGCAGAATTAGTTGGTAGAATTAATGCAGGCTGTATATAAAGACCAAATGACAAAGGTATGACCAGTGTTTGGACTCACAGAGTGGTTAGTAGTGGGAGTGGGTTTGCATCAGGATTCAGATCTGAGCCTGCTTTTGTTCATATTGGTAATAGACTACATTAACAAGCAGGTTGGAGGAGACAGATCAACAAAGTTATCATATGCAGACTCTGAATAAGAAGTTCAGCAAATGACAGGGAAATGGAATGCAAAGCTGAAGGGACACAAGATGAAACTGAATACAGTTAAGACAGTTATACTGGCAGCAATTGGCAGAAATCAGAAGAAGCTAAGAATTGGTTAATAACTTCACGTATCTGGGAGTGGTAGTTGCGGACAAGGGAAGTCTGAATGAGAAGGTCAGAGTTAGAATCAGAAAGGCTGCATCCAACTGGCAGAGTGTCAGAAATAGTCTTTGACAGAGGAGTACCAAAGAAGCTGAAAAGTAAGGAGTACAAAAACAAAGGTGTGACCAATACAACTATATGGTACAGAAATATCAGCGTTGAAGGCATAGCAGTTAGGTAAACTAGCACTGATGTTGATGAAATGCTTGAGATGGGTGGTAGGATGCACACTGTGGGGCAGAAGAATAAATGAAGAATCAGAACAGAAGCCCAACTAGCTCCAGTTACAAAGAAGGTGAAAGAGAACAGATTACAGTGTTTTTTTTCATATGGGCAAGAAAACAGAAGGCAATCTGGTGAAGATTTGGCTTTAAGAGGTAGAAGGCAAGAGGAAATGAGGGCATCCAGAAAAAAATGGAAGGACTGTTTGAGAAATGACCTACAACAGTCAGAAATGACTGTTAAAAAAGAAGGTAAAAGAATGGCATTGAATTGGGACAGACAGTGAAGTTGATGGGCATCCCAACCCATGTAGAAAATGAGAAAAAGGGGGGTGGTGATGATGATGGCAAAGATTTGGCTTTGAGAGGTAGAAGGCAAGAGGAAATGAGGGCATCCAGAAAAAGATGGAGGGACTGTTTGAGAAATGACCTGCAGCAGTCAGACATGACTGTTAAAAAAGAAGATAAAATAATGGTATTGAATTGGGACAGACAGTGAAGTTGATGGGCATCCCAACCCATGTAGAAAATGAGAAAAAGGGGGGTGGTGATGATGATGATAAAGATTCCTAATGTTGCAGGACTGATGTGATTAGGCCTTTGCTTAGGAGAAATGTTGTTATGACAATTAATAAAAGTAGTCCAGATACTTGTTTTTCTCCAGGCCAGTAACATGAAGATAATGGCATGTGATGGACATTGGGGGCTAGGTAAAAACATAACTATGTGCTATACAATGCCATGCTACATGAGATACTTTCTTGTTTTGTGGTGGACCCATCTGTGAGTACTAGTTATTAATTTATTTAACTTATGACAATTAGGCACATCATTTCTACATTAAGAGGTAGCAAGGAACTTGGGAATACAGAGATTATTTTTTTTTCTGTGTGTATCCTGTCTATTTTTGTAGTTTTATTTTATTTTATTAACCTCTACACATATTCTTTCACAAACTACTCACTATGAACTCTATCCTCACTCTTCCATTATTCTGCTCCTCCCCCATCTCACATTACTATACTAACACTATTTAAATGACGTTTACCTTAATTAAAGGTATGTCATTATCATTACTGTAGATTCAAATAAATTAATCAGGCATTACTATCTAGACTTTCCACCATAATCTTCATATAGCTGTCACCATTGCAAGTTCAGCAATGTTTCTCTTCCACATTTTCACCCTAATTTTTCTCTCCTTGGCCACTAACTTAACATCTTATCACCATCCCCCTACATACAGCCTACTCCTCCCCTACCATCTCAAGTCCCTCAACATTCCATGCTGAAGCCATACACTTCATCATAGCACCAACAATATTTAACTCCACTAAATTGGCTTTCTTTCTCCTATAAGTATGTGCAACAATTTACTATACCTCAGTTTCTCCACAAATATACTAAACTAACTCTCAAGCACTCATACCCGCTATCATCTTCAAGATCTAACCTTAAACTTAACAGAGATTATTATTATTATTACCCACACCCTGGCCTCAAACTTAATCAGCAAGAACCTTACTCACCACCCCGGCCATATGTTCACATTACCACAAGTTGTCTGCTTAAAAATCTGACCTGTTATTTTTAAACATGAATCTCAAGAGCCTGGCAAACAAAAATGAATTTCATGCTTTACTTTCACTTTACTCTCCTGACATAGCAGTCTTAACTGAAACTTGGCTAAAGCCTTGGATAAACAAGAATGAAATATTAACCCAAGGCAACAACATCTATAGACAGGACAGACTAGACAAGAAGGGTGGGGCCATAGCTATTATTTATAAAAACTCACTCAAACTCAAACACCATGAACCAAATCATCCCAAATTCAGTAACATTGAGCTTCTATTTAGTAGACTTGAAGTTAATGGCAAAAATATATAACCATTATAGCAGTCTATATCTCTCAGGGAAATAAGCCCACCTTAACTGAATATCTCCTGCACTGGTCATCCCTACCATTTTCCCAGGAAACTATAATAATGGGGGACTTTAATACAGATTGACTAACCTGTACCTCAGACAACCCTACAAATTTCATTAACTTGTATGAATTCTCTCAATTAATACAATCCCCTACTTGAACCGACACAGACCAACAGACAATCAATATTAGACTGGATTTTAACGAATAAACCCTCACCTTCCTATCAGTCAAGGTCCCTTCCAGATACCATAAGTGACCATCTTCTAACCTTCTTGCTCAGACAACACCTATACTCCACCAAAAATATTTCATATAGGCAAATACATAACAGAAAACATTTCTCACCTCAAATATTTCTAGCCACACTTCAGCTTTGTGACTGGGCCCCACCAACATCACTTCCCCTAGATACAGTTGTAGCATACTTTAATAAGACATTCCTAAACATATTAAACAGTCAAGCTCCTCCTAGATCTATTAGAGTAAAGTCTAACCGTGCTCCTTGGCTTACACAATAGAGACCAAGGAGTTACTCCAAACCAGAGACAAAGCTTGGTTTCAATACCATTCTAACATAAATTAGACCACCCTGCATAACTATCGGCAACTAAGAAACGTAGCCAAAAAACAGGTCAAGGAATACAAAAAATCCTTTTACATTGCAACCTAACAAAAATATCAAAATAATCCTAAAAAATTCTGGGCTACTGTAAAACAACTATTACATCCTGGCCAATCATCTACCCCACAACCTACAACTGCAAAACACTAGGGATAACCTTCCTACTCAGTTTAATACTTACTTTACTAATTCTGTATTATCTCTAGCAAAAAATAACACCAATGTCTCTCCAATCTTTCTCAAAATTTTAAAAGAAACAACCAATGCCTTCTCCTTCCAACCTGTACAAACCAGCACAATAAAAAATCTGCTCAACAAACTTAAACCCACATCCCTTACTGCTGACAGTCTACTTTCCGAATATCTCAAATTAGCTGCTGACACAATCTCTTATGCAGTCTCCATACTAATCAATCAGTCCATAACAGAAAGTATGTTCCTAACAATCTGGAAAATAGCCTATATCATTCCATTACATAAAAGTGGAACCTCTACAGACCTCTCTAACTACAGGCCCATTGCTATTTTATCTCCCCTATCAAAAATATTAGAAAAATGTATACATTCCCAACTTATGAATTACCTATTAGCTAATAATCTTCTTTCTAATTCTCAACATAGCCTCCAACCTAACAATATAAGAGAATTTAAGTACCTTTTTATGCACTTTTTCTTTTAAAAAATACAGTATTTAAATTGATTTAAACTGTGTATGAAGGAGTGTTGAAGGAATTTTTAACTGGTTATTCTGCTCTTCAGTAACTTGAACTAAAAGCTAGTGTTGGCTGAATTTTGTTATTTGCTAGTAATTACAGGTGTGGGGGTAGCCACATTCAGTGATTTCCTGTCCTTGCATATTTAAACTGGTGCATGTGAAATAATTCCTGCTTTAAAACTTCAGCTTGGCAAGCTAAGAACTTGGTTATATTCAACTGGACGTATAAGAGAATTTAAGTACCTTTTATGCACTTTTTCTTTTAAAAATACAGTATTTAAATTGATTTAAACTGTGTATGAAGGAGTGTTGAAGGAATTTTTAACTGGTTATTCTGCTCTTCAGTAACTTGAACTAAAAGCTAGTGTTGGCTGAATTTTGTTATTTGCTAGTAATTACAGGTGTGGGGTAGCCACAGTCAGTGATTTCCTGTCCTTGCATATTTAAACTGGTGCATGTGAAATAATTCCTGCTTTAAAACTTCAGCTTGGCAAGCTAAGAACTTGGTTATATTCAACTGGACATATAAGAGAATTTAAGTACCTTTTATGCACTTTTTCTTTTAAAAAATACAGTATTTAAATTGATTTAAACTGTGTATGAAGGAGTGTTGAAGGAATTTTTAACTGGTTATTCTGCTCTTCAGTTATTCCCACCCACCCGCCCTGTTTTTGTTTTGGTGTTAATCTTAGTGGCATTGAAACTGCCCGCCCCTCAGCCTGCCTCTGGGCCCATCTCATTTGCTCACTCAACTGAGTGCAGTGAGATCATATTCTGATTTCAGGCACTCCTACTGTGTACAAAGAGAGCATCTGGGAAATAGAAAAAAAAAAATTAAGCTTATTTCCTGCCTTTCTTGTTAAGTGGTACAGACTATTTGTAGGCTTCTGAGCCCCCAAGCCCTTCTGTGTTTGAGGGAAGCCTTCTAGCTTGTTTTTTTTTCTTGTAACTAGCCAGTTTTCTAGTTTCAGCACTCAAATCTGTTTCTTTGATCTCAGCACTTGTTCAGAAAAAAAAAAAAAAAAAAAAATTTCATCTGCTTTTACTGTACTTGTGTTTTTACCTACTTCTTTTACTTTTGCATCATCTTAAAATACTCAATTGTATTTATTACTGCTTGGTGTAACTCATTCTAAGCCTTTTGGTTTAAACACTTGGGCTTCGGACCAGTTAGTTGTTTTGCACTGAGAGGTTTGTGGTCTGCACTGTTGTGGCAGAACAGGTAGCTTACATCCTTCTAGGTTGAGAACTGCTGATTGAGGGCTCAGTGTCTGTTATTCTAAAAGTGTATTAATTCTGGTTTAAGCACTTGGGCTTTCAAGCCAGTTATTTTACATTAAGAGGGTTCGTGGTCTGCACTCTTGTGGGAGGAGAGGCTGGACTCTGCCCTTCTGAGCTGGGAATTTCTGGTTAAAGGCTTATAGTGCATGCATATCTGAACTGTTTCTTACTGAAGTTGGTGTGCCTTGTTTGCTGTGGCATAGACTGGATTCGGGCCTGCTGGATCTAGCTTTGTTTGTGTAACTTGAGCACTAATCCAGACATTCTCTAAAGTATTCAATGGTATTTATTACTGCTTGGTTGTAACTTGATTAAAGTGTAGCTATCATTCAAGTCTTTTGGATTAAGCACTTGGGCTTCAGACCAGTTATTTTACATTAGGAAGGTTTGTGGCAAGCACTGTGGTGGCAGGACAGGTAGCTTTCATCCTTCTAAGTTGGGAACTGCTGATTGAGAGCCCAGTGTCCAAGTGTATTAGTTCTGGTTTAGGCACTTGGGCTTCAGGCCAGTTATTTTACATTAAGAAGGTTCGTGGACTGCACTCTTGTGGGAGAAGAGGCTGGACTCTGCCCTTCTGAGCTGGGAATTTTCTGGTTAAAGGTTTATAGTGCCTGAATATTTGAACTGTATCTTACTGAAATTGGTTCACCTTGTTTGCTCTAGCATAGACTAGATCCAGGCCTACTGAATCTAGCTTTGTTTATATACTTGTTGTTTGTTTGCTTGTTATTTCCCTGGAAGCTAATTCACCTAATACGCAACTTCTCAGCTTCTGTGGATCACTAGTGATATCTGCATTGCTTACTGTACTTATTTCCTTGTTTCACTTGAAAGAAAGTTACTGTTTGTCGTTTTGCATTTAGTTACTTGTATCACATTGCACTCAAGTTACCTGGCACTTGCTCACTAAAGCAATTATATAAGTCAGCACTAAAAATTAAAAGCACTACACCCTCACTCCCCACTGGCCCTTGTTTTCAATTAAGGATTTCCCAATATTATTCTAGCATGTCCAAAGGTCAGTTGTCAATCTCCTCTCGGTCCAGCTGGTGAATCTGGGAATCTTGAGGCAATGTTATAACTGCCTCATGTACACAGACAACCCTCTCCTCCTCCCACATAACACAAATACTTGCGAGAGATGCAGCTATTTAGCCAAACTGGAGGCTGAGCTCTCTCAACTCAGGACTGGCAAGACCAGACAGGAGGAGAAGGCAACTACACACACCACAAAACCAGCCTCACATAATGCTACCACTCCACTGAATCAAACACATAAACACACAAAGACATACTCGGAGGCTCTGAGTAAAAATTTACCTAAACAGCAGAGGCCTCCAAAGCAGACACCCAAACAACTGCTACCTCAAGACACCCCACAAGCAACACATAAACCACAAAAGCAGTGTGCAAAGCAGTCACAGCCCTTAAGGCCAAATACAACACCAAACATACTTGTCATAGGTGACTCCATAGTCAGACACACTGACGTCCCACTCACCAGGCTGAACAAGGAGAGGGTCACAGTAAGCTGCCTATCGGGCGCTAGAATCTGCCATATAACACAAGCACTCGGGTCACTCCACAGCAAGTACAAATATGACACAGTCATTGTCCATGCTGGTGTGAACGACCTGAGACGTACCTCCCTGGACTGCATGAAAAGAGACATAGAGGAGCTCTCTGATTATGTAGCCCAGGCAGGTATGACCCTAACCCTGAGCAGTATCCTTCCTTCACCAAGAATGATGCCACAATATAGAGACAAGATGATCAGCTTTAACAATTGGCTTAATGTCTGGTGTCATTCAAAGGGGATCCAGTGTCTGTCTGCCTGGGATGACATGCTTGACAAGCCACGCTGCTTCAAGGGACGGCTTGCACCTGTCACCCTGGGATTCCGGATATTGGCTAAGGCTCTTGCCACCCCATAGTGCCTTTTTAGGCAAGGCTCAAATTCTAAACCTACCACCCTAGAAAACAAAAATGGGAAGAAATTGAGGGTAATGCTGCTCAATGCCAGAAGTCTAAATCTCAAAATGCACGCACTCGAGGCCCTTCTCAGTATGGAGAACATCGATGTCTGTGCTGTAACTGAAACCTGGTTCAAGGCTCCTGAGAGCACCCCGGCACTATTAGGTTTTACCTCATATCATGCGTTCCGCCCCAAAACCCGGACCACTCCACAAAAGGAGGGTGTATCCATATTCATAAAGGATACTCACACCTCCAGGTTGGTGGCAACGCATGAAGCTTCGGAAACCATCCAGGTGCAACTAACAATAGGCAAAACTGCTCTACAAATTGTAGCATGCTACAGGCCACCCTCTCAAACTCAGGAACCCCACACAGCCTTCCTGAAGACACTGGAGGGTATAAATGTATCTCCAAACACCATCATATTGGGTGACTTCAACTACCCGAATATAGACTGGGAACATTACTCAAGCCCTAACTTTCTAGCCCAACGGTTCCTGGAGTTCATAAATTCAAATGCCATGGAACAGCTAGTCACTGTTCCCACGAGAGGAGAAAATATACTAGATCTCATTGTCACAAACATGGGGACAAAATGCTCCACACCGAAGTATATCCCTCATTGGTGAGATCTGATCATAAACTAATCTCACTGGAAATCCACATCCCCCCCACCCCAAACAAAAGACCATAGTGAAGAACTTCTCTAAAGCAAACTTCACACTACTCAAGACTGGTGTGGTATCCTTCAAGGCCCCTGAGTCAGAGGAAACCACAACCCAAGCTGCGGAAGCCCTTACAAATGCCTTCTATGAACACCTCCAGGACTGCATGGATCAGGCAATCCCAAATAAAACCAAGACTCTTTCCACAAAGGGCAAACGTCCAGTCTGGTGGACCACAGCCATTAACAAACTTTACAATAAGAGGAGAAAGCTATTACATGATAGAACAAAATCCATAAAAGGGAAGTCACCCCTGATCATTATTAGTAAAAAAATACGAGCACTCATAAAATCAACTAAGGCCAATTTTGAGAGAAAAATTGCCATGGATTCAAAGGACAATCATAAGGCCTTTTTCAGCTATGTTAGGAACCTGGGTGGAAACTCACAGATATGCTCAGAATTAGTCCAAAATGATACAAAAATCACTGAACCCACAGACATTGCCAACATACTGGCAGACAGGTTCAGTGCAAACTTCACCCCCCTCCCCCCCTAAAGGAGAGATAACTATCCCAGCCGAGTGTAGCCTTCCGGACATCTCAAATGCGCAGGTGAAAGCTGCTCTCTCTAAAGCTAATACACAGCATCAATGGGACCGGATGGTGTCCCCGGCTGTGTGCTACACGAGCTAAATGAGGAATTAAACCCGCACATAAGGCAGCTGTTTAATCTCAGCCTTACCACAGGATACGTGCCCAAGGAGTGGTGTACGGCAACTGTGGTCCCACTCCACAAAGGTGGCGCCTCACGGACCCTGGTAATTACCGCCCCATAAGCTTAACAAGTCTAGTCTGCAAAGCTATGGAGAGGATCATAATGGAGCTCATAAACAAAGATATAGGGGACTTGCAGACATTGGACCCGACCCAGTTTGGCTTTGTCAAGGGAAGATCATGCCTTTTGAACTTGGTCGACTTCTTCGACATAGTCACCACGGCCATTGATGAGGAAAGGCAGTCCATACAGCCTACCTTGACCTTGCAAAGGCTTCGACACAATACCCCACTCGGGTATTGTAGAAAAACTTACCAGCTTAAATGTAAACCCATATGTCACAAGATGGGTTGCAAACTGGCTTAAGGACAGAACCCACAGGGTTAGAGTTGCTGGTGCTGTGTCAGACTCCAAGCCGGTCACAAGTGGTGTCCCACAGGGCTCGGTCCTTGGCCCCTATTGTTTGGCATCTACTTCTCAGAAGTACAGGCCAACATGGGAGGACTTTGGCTGACAAAGTTTGCAGATGACTGCAAACTGGGCCATAGTGGAAAGTGCATCGGACACTGATATCCTTCAGAAGGGACTCACGGAAACAGATAGCTGGTGCCAGAGCCATGGCCTGAAGTTAAACGCCAAAAATGTATAGTCATACCCTTCGGGAAAAACAAGGTAACCCCAAGCTACCATATAGGTGGCAATCCACTAAGCACAGAAGAGGTTATCAGGGACCTGGGGACCCAGGTTGACAGTGGCCTTTCTTTTGACACTCACATTGCTAAAGTGGTTAGAAAGACCTTCTACATTGCCCACCTGATCATGAAGGGATTCACATCCAGATCTAGTGAGGTCATTGTTCCCCTGTACTCTTCACTTATCAGACCAATGATCGAGTACAATGCCCCATTCGGGATGTATCTCACCCGACATCTGCAGCAATTGGAGAGACCCCAAAAGTTCCTCACCAAAAGGATAAAGGGACTCCAAAATCTGTCATATGCTGCCAGATTGAAGAAACTCCAGCTCTATTCAGTCGCATACCGTCTGCTCAGAGGTGACATGTGCCTGACATACAAGGCCATGTCCAACCCGGAATTAATGGACATGCTCCACCTCAAAAATCCAAATCCACCAAAACCACTAGAGCAAGCGACTTAAACCTTAGCACGGATATAAATAGGACGTGCTGGAGGGATAGATTTATCACTCAGAGACTCCCTATGCTGTGGAATAAAATCCCGGTCCATGTGAGGCAGAGCACCTCGCTGACTCTGTTCAAGAGAAATCTAGACCTGTGGATGGGAGATCGTAGGTTTACCCCGGGAATCATCTCTGGGTCACTGCTGGACAGAGGCACAAAAAACTAATGGGCACAGTATTTTTTCATATAAGGGGTGGCGTAAGCCACAATAATTTGGGCTAGGCTTATAAATGCCTTAGGGCAGATAGCCTAGTATAAACCTATGAACCTATGAACCTAATAGTAAGACTACAGCCCTTTTAAGTTTCACAAATAAAATCAACCAGTTTAGAAACAACAGACAGCTAGATTCCTCCATCTTTCTAAACATGTCCAAAGCATTCAATACAGTCTCCCACCAAAAACTGCCCAATAAACTTTTAACTCTAAACCTAAGCCTCTCTGCCCTTACTTGGTTTCATGGCTACCTGTCTGACAGGCAACAATATGTCAAATGGAAACATGATTACTCCTCTCTGCTACCTGTCACATTAGGCATTCCTTAGGGTTCTATCCTAGGCCCACTTCTATTTGCTATCTTCACCAACATGCTCCATATGACTAAACACCTTGCCACAATCTTACAGTATGCAGATGACTTGACAATCATATCTGCAGCACCCTTACTCTCACAACTCCAGCATATTACTCAGGAGTCATTCTCAGCTGTAGAACCCTGGCTCTCAGACTATCAATTAATTCTCAGTCCCAATAAACTAAGCTAATGTTATTTTCCAATAACAAAATATCAGGCTCTGGGTTCTCCTTTCAAATACACTCATCTAATAATATCACTATAGCCCCAATATCTCATACCAAGCTACTTGGTGTTACAATTAATAATAATATGAAATTCAATATTCATCTGTCCTTAATCATAAACCATTCATATAAAACTTGGCTCATTATATAGAATCAAACCTTTTCTCACCAACTCCACAAGATAATCTACTGTTAGGACTCACTTACACTCTAACTTACTTTATGCTTCTCCTATCTTCACCAACTTAAAGAAAACAGACCTAGCAAGACTAGATGCTTCTATAAAAAAATTGCTAGATTTGCCACCAACTCTCCATATAGATCCCATCACTGCATTGCTCTATACCAACTACACTGGCTAGAACTACCCAACCTCCTGCTATCTTCCCAACTTACAACAACTCATGGCATAGTCTATCAACCCAAGTGCCCTGCCTTCCATGACCTAATACAACCTCAGTCCAATAAAAGACACCTGAGATCCTCTGATAGATTTCTACTACAAATCACAAAAGCAAATAACAACTATAGAGACTGTCTTTACTCGAATCTGATCTCTAAGATTTGGAACTCAGTTCCATCCATACATCCTAACCCCTCACATTTCAAAATACTTCTCAAGGCTTACCTAGCTAAGTCTTGGCTCTGCACTTGTCTACCCCCTGGCTAATCTTCACCCTTCCTATATTGGTTACCTCATCTTTGCCATGATTGCATTTCTCACTACTTATCATTTTCAGCTGATGTAATCCATCTCATCTTACATACCCTCCCCCTTAGAGACCCTTTCCTCCTCTTTCTCTCTGAATGTTCTATCTATTCTTCTCATGTTAATTATTTTCCTGGGGCTATGCTATATGTAAAACCACCACTATTATTACTACCACAATGCCTTACTCACAATTTTGATATGTACTTTTATCTAATAACTTATAAGTTTATAGATAAGCACTAGGCTTATTGCCCTGGCGAGCCATTTTAAGCCTAGTCAATTATCCCTTGTAAAACTCAAACCCTGCACCTTGTGTTTGTAAGACAAACATCTTAACCATTAGGCCACCCTCCTAACCTCCTAATTTTTCAATCTTATCCTGCTTAACCCTTTTGCTTTTATATTTATTATGTCATATTTGACTGTGTTTTAGGTGTAAGATAAAGTCATTTGTACTTTGACTATTTTATTCATTTGTCCTTTGTGTGTGCATACTTTGACTATTTTATTCTGCATAAATATGTTAATGTTATACTTTTGTAATATTTGTTTTTTTTGTATCTAATGGAGTTTTTCTCCCCACTCCTCTACTGAAAATGGACTTCTGTCCAGTCAGACTTTCCCAGTAAACAAATGTCAAATAAATAAATAAATTTCTGAGTGTATCAACCTACAGAAATTTTAATATATATTTTCACTGCTTCCTTTGATATCTAATTACAGTTCATTTCTTAACCTTTAAACTTGTGACTGTCAAGTAGATAGATAGATAACCCCCCAGACACACACACACACACACACACACACACACACACACACACACACACACACACACACACACACACACACTCTCTCTCTCTCTCTCATATATATGCACTATTACTTACCTGAGAGGGTGTAATCATTTACAATATTGATTAATAAATTGGGTGACAGGTTTCCCATTTGACTGCCTAAACTAACTACCAGTGAAAAAGATTGATTTTATATATTAATTAATAAGACCATCAGGTAACTGGATGTCCCTGACTATGTCAGAATAGTGGCAGTATTACTATACCAAGAAGAAAGCTGTGGGGACCTGAAGAATTCTACCAGCTTTCCTTTGGAATTGTGTGTGCATCTCTTCATATGTGTACTTGTGTATGTAAATAATTTATGTGAAGGGCAGTTACTATGGATAAGGATATGCTAGAAGATATTGACTAATGGAAAGAGTGGTGAGTAAGGGGCCTGAGGATGTTTGGCCAAAGTTTCAGCTCTATAACTGGCACAAAAGTGCAATATAGTCTGCACGCGTATGTTGGGAGCTGATAGCCAGGATGGCAGTATATATTATTTTTTTGCTTTTGTAGTCAGGTTGTATTTGATGAATTAATTATGTAATGGCAGGGATGCCTTCTCCCTGTTACAGTAGTGGCAGTGGTGCCATTCCCCCGTCACAATGGTAACAGTGGTGCCTTCACCCTGTCACAGTGGGAACAGTGCTGCCTTCACCCTGTCACAGTGGTGGCAATGGTGCCATTGCCCTGTCACCATAGTGGCAGTGATGCCTTCACCCTGGCTTAGTTTAGGACCACGCAGAACGGCAAACAGAACATGCCCTCTTCTGACAACTAGGCTAAAATGTCAGTAGCACAAATGACAAAGGAATAAAAAACAAAATGAATCCAACAGGATAATATATCCAGAGAAGAGATGGTGGCAGTTTTGAGCACAGTGCAACATGGAGAGAGTATGCTACAGACAGATAAAGTAGACTATCACCCAAGAGGACTTTGAATGGCTGAGTGAATTATAGAAGCATGTGAGACAAAGCATCTGGAACTCAAGACAGCTGAGTGGATGTGATGACTGAAGATACAGATAGAGCAGGCACAAGTAGAAGAGAGAAAAAAGCAATGTTACCATGAAAAGATGATCATCTTACACCAGAGACATATGAGTCATGGGGAGGGAGGAAATCATACTAAAAAATCCCAGATCAGTAAAATGTTTTCCTCAGCATTTCAACTGTGTTATAAATGCCTTTGAATAGGTGTGTGATTAGCAACAAGTTGAGTGGGTGAGGCTTTTAACACTCTCACTCACGGGTAAAGCAGTGCATGCAATTTCTAAAGTCAATGATATTAACTTCTTATATCATGCCAAAGTCATGGAATATATATATATATATATATATATATATATATATATATACACACACACACACACACACACACACACACACACACACACACACACACACACACGCACGCACGCACACACACACACACACACACACACACACACACACACACACACACACACATATTTAGTTTTTTTTCCTTTGGTTGACTGGATTCGTCACACTAAGCTAGTAGCCTGTTTTCAAGGGAGACCTGAAGTGGTATTTATTCAACAAGGAGAAATTTGGTCAGGGTTTCGGGTAACTTCCCCTGCCATTTTCAATAGGTACCATGGGATCTTTTACATCTACCTGAGCTACCACCAACTCAGGCAGATGTAGCCATGGTTTAATGTCTCATCCAAAGCACAGCACACACAGGATTGCAGTACCCTCTTATGCTGCACTGCAGTGGCTGCAATCGATTTACCTGGTGTGGGAATAGAACCCACAGCCTTCTGCATAAGGTGAGCATGCCACCTGTTGTGACATTGCTTGTTTATTTAAAATTGACAGCAATGTTATGCAGAAAGAGTTTTAGAAAACACATGAAAAGGTAGATAAGAGCATGACTGAAGATATTGTAGAAATCAGCCCTTATTTTACAAATGGGTAAGTAGATGCAAAATAACCAAATCTGAAATGCTTGCAGATAATTGCAGATGAGGAAACATGCTCTTAGCACAATACCTGAGAACATGAGGATTTGGTTATCAGACCAGATATCTAACTATGCTGAGTAGATACTTAGCTAGCAGGTTGTGACTGTATAGGAAGAGCAAGCTACCCAGCAAAAGGTGGAAGCCACAAGCTCAGGTTTATACTTAGGTATTGGGTTAGATATTTTAAATTTCATCAGATGGTGCATGCATGGTCTTGTTGTTCAGTAAGGCAGTGGGGATTACACGGGTCTTAGGAGCCATCATGCAAGACTAGCATTATGACAGTGGTGGGATGTTTAGAAACAACAGCTGTCCTAACTATCACAAAAGTCTGCATCCTTTCCTGACAGAGGGGAAGGAAGCCATTGCCAATGGGAACATAAGCTCATACATATCCTTAGTCAACTTGCAGTGGTCAGACAGAAGCACTACTTGCCTTGGCTGTCCACTTCATTTTATGTCTTAGACTTCAGTCAATGTTACTTGAAAGGGTTTGTCACCTATCTGGACTGGAAAGAAGGGTAAGGTAGCAAACAGATGACTACATTTGAACACATTTTTGCTTATGGCTTTTTAGCAAATGGCTTCTTTAGTACAGTCTACAGCAGCCAGGCATGGAAATAATTTCTTCGAGAAGGTAGGTGGGATAAGACCCAGCCATAGCTCACACTTCCATCTGGGGATAGTAATGTGGCTATCTCAGAGTCAGTCAAAGCAGCTGAAAGAGACTGGGCTTTTTTTTGGAATGTGACATTTCTTAGGGAGAAACAAATGATATGTGTCAGCTGGAATTTGAGGCACCAGACTTCCTTAGGCAAGGGAGCGAGGGAGGGTCACTAAACAGGAGCTGATGCAGACTCAGCTCTGAGACCCTACATTACAGGACTTGAAGGAGGTAGCAAACTCAAGGCAGAGGGGGTGCATGTACGAAGACAAAGGTGTGTTGTACAGGGAATGGACCCCTGAAGGAAGGCTTCAAGGAAAAGTAATACAGCAGTTGGTAGTACTGAGGGATTACGGATGGCACCTTTAGCCACAGCCCATAATATTCCATTTGTAGGCGATATGGGCATAAAGCATACTAGAATATGGCTTATGCAGATTTTTATTGGACAGGGATTACAAAGTATGTAGCAAAATACTGCAGGACCTGTAAGCACTGCCAGTAGGTCAGCAAGGCTGGAGAGAAAGCATGCCTTCTTTCCCATTATTGAAGAACTATTTCAGAGGGTAGCTATGGATAATGTGAGACATCTAAGTACCTTAAATTCCACATGTAAGAAATATATTCTGTTAGTGGTGGGTTATGCCACTAGATATGCAAAACTGGAGACTCTGTTTTCCATTGAAGCAGGGAAGGTAACAGATGCTTTGTCAGGTATTTTCAACAGGATAGGTTTTCCCTTTTTAAATTTCTCCACGTTTTTTGAGTTTCTAATACCATGACAGGAATGGACCCCATTCCTAAGTCAAAGTATGATTAAAGTTCATGAAATTAGTATTGTTTCACTCTTTGTTGTCAGCCAAACGTGCTCTTCGCAGCACTCGCAATGTGCCCAGGAATGACTCCTTCTGCAATTCATATGGAGTAACATGACTTGGTAACATATCTAAATACAATTGTAAATTCTTTTTTATAAGACCAGTTGCTCCTACTACTACTGGAACTGTCTGGGTATCTTTCTTCCACATGTCTCTCATTTCTGCCTGCAGATCAAGGTATTTTATGACTTTGTGTCTCCGTACACAAGACACTGTAGTCACTAGGTGTGGTGATTTCAATTATCAATGCTACTTTTGTCTTCTTTTCTTGGATCACTATATCTGGTTTTCTAGCATCTATCTTTTGGACTGTTGGTATTGGGTGATCCCATGTGATGTAAACTTCATCATTTTCTGTGATTCTTTGTGGCTCATGTTTCCAGTGTTTTTCAGCCACTTCAATACCATAATGTTTGCACAATCTCCAGTGTAACAGTCTCACCACATTATTATGCCTTTCAGTATACAGTCCCTCTGCCATTAGCGCATCACAACCAGCAACAAGGTGTGTGACTGTTTCCAATTTGGTTTTACAAAACCTACATATGTCTGTTTCTCCCACATGTTCAATGGACTTTGTAAATCAGCGTGTACGTAGCCCACTATCTTGGGCTGCCAATATTAACCTTTCATTTCTTGATGTGAATTCGCCACTCCTTAACCATTCCTGCATTCATTGTTGATCAACATGATGCTCTTCCAGACGTTTTTTATACGTGCAACTATATTTATGTTTTTTCTACATTTCTTGTCTTCTCATCTGGTCCTTCACCTTATATTCTTTCTTTTGTTTTTTAGCACATTCAGTTGCTGCCTGGTTTTTATCTACTTCTGTGTTTCAAAACTTTCACTACATTTGGATCTTGTGAGGTCAGTAGATATGTGTGGAGTCTCACAATTGCAGATCTATACCTGTAATCAATTTCAAGGAGGCCATCATTTGGTGAGCATGAAGCATCCTTCTTGTTTTAATATCCAATCTATCCTACACTTTTTGGGGCCAGTCAATCACTCCAAAACTATAAGTTAGGACAGGAAGAGCAAATTGATTTGTGGCTTGGATCTTGTTCCTAGATGTCAATGCTGTTTTCAGGATTAATTTAAGTCTTGTAAAGTACTTCTTACTGAGTTTTATTTGCAATTGTTTGTGGGTTTCTTTGGGGAAACACTGATGGAGAGAGGCCCTAACTTTATGTCAGACCTGCTGAGATATTTGTGGAAGCAATGTGTGGTAAAACACTTAAAGAGTAGCTCCTACCATCCACAGATAGTCTGGTGGAGAGATATAACTCTACAGTGAAGATTATGCTGAGGGCATTTATAAAGCAGTTCTAGAAGGACTGGTATAAGTATGGGCGCCTTCTTTTATTTGTATAAAGTGAGGTGACCAAGGAATCCACAGATTTTAACTCTTTGAGCTACTTTATAGTCACAGGTTAAAGAGTGGGACTTGGATTTAATTTGTGATTAGTGGTAGGATGAGTGAAATTTCTACATGGAATCTGCTGTGGAGTATATTGTAGTGGTGCAGTCTCAGAGAGGTTCATAGGTTAGTATTAAGCTAACTGCCCTTGAGAGACATTTTAAGCCTAGCCAATTATGCCTTGTGAGACTCAAACCATGCACCTTCTGTTTGTAAGGCAAACACCTTAACATTAGGCCACCCTAATGTTAAGGTGTTTACTTACTTAGAGGAACCTACTACTGAAGCAATTTTGAAGCCCTGACAAAGATATGCATCATTCAAGTTGCATTTAGGATAAAAATTGTGTCTTTACTAACAAGGAACTTAATGCCAGAGTAGGTGGTAGATTCTTCCTTCTAGTGGAAAAAAAATCTAATAGGGAAGGCTTATGTTCATCTGACAAGTTGTGCAACCCACATTAGGAGGGCTAGACTTTACAACCTATGCTGGCAGTCATATCTTTCTATCTGTCTCTCTGTCTCTCTCTCTCTATATATATATATATATATATGTATATCTGTGTATCTATCTATTTGTGGGTCTTGTAATGTAAATCAGCCATTCACTTGGTTGACAGCTTTCCTGCCTGCATTGTTTGGCTGGCAAGAAAGCTAATCAACTGTGTTGTGAGACTGGTTTAATTCTAGGGTTGAGGAATATGCCTTTTTTGGTATTGTGCTATCTTGGAGTCGGTATTATATATAAGTAGCAAGAATATGTGAGGCATTGTTTTTGAATTTACATGCTCTAAGTTTGTATCTTGGAGCATGTTCATAGGTTCATAGGTTCATAGGTTCATACTAGGCTATCTGCCCGAGGGCATTTACAAGCCTAGCCCATAGTTTTGTGGCTTACGCCACCCCTTTAGTATGGGGAACTATACCCATTATTTTGCTGTGCCTCTGTCGAGCAGTGACACTGAGGTAATCCCTGGGGTATATCTGCGATCTCCCATCCATTGGTCAAGATTTCTCTTGAACAAGGCCAGCGAGGTGCTCTGCCTCACATATACCGGGATTTTATTCCACAGCATAGGGAGTCTTTGGGTGATGAATCTATCCCTCCAGCACGTCCTATTAATAGCCATGTCGAGGTTTAAGTCTCCCGCCCTTGTGGCTCTGACGGATCTGGACTTTTTGAGGTGAAGCATATTCATCAAATCTGGGTTTGACATGGCCTTGTATGTCAGGCAAAGGTCACCTCTGAGCAAGCGGTAAGCGACTGAATAGAGCTGGAGTTCTTTCAGTCGGGCAGCATAGGACAGATGTTTGAGACCCTTTATCCTTTTGGTGAGGAACTTTTGTGGCCTCTCCAGCTGCTGCAAGTGTCGGGTCAGATACATTCCGAATGGGGCATTGTACTCAATCATTGGTCTGATGAGTGATGAGTATAGGGAGACTATGACCTCCCTTGATCTAGATGAGAATCCCTTCATGATAAGGTGGGCAATGTAGAAGGTCTTCCTAACTACTTTAGCTACATGGGTGTCGAATGACAGACTACTATCAACCTGGGTCCCCAGGTCCCTGATAACTTCTTCTGTGCTCAGTGGATTGCCACCTATTTGGTAGCTAGGGGTAAACTTGTTTTTCCCGAAGGGTATGACTATGCATTTTTTGGCATTTAACTTTAGGCCATGGCTCTGGCACCAGTTATCCGTTTCTGTGAGACCCTTCTGAAGGATATCTGTGTCAGATGTGTTTTCTACTATGGCCGCCAGTTTGCAGTCATCTGCAAACTTTGTCAGCCATAACCCTCCTGTGTTTGCTTGTACTTCAGAAAAGTAGATGCCAAACAAGAGTGGGCCCAGGACTGAGCCCTGTGGTACACCACTTGTGACAGGCTTTGAGTCTGACATGGCGCCAGCAACTCTGACCCTGTGGGTTCTGTCACTCAGCCAGTTTGCAACCCATCTTGTGATGTATGGGTTAACATTTAAGCTGATGAGTTTTCAATGATACCCGAGTGGGGTATTGTATCGAAGGCCTTCGCCAGATCGAGGTAGGCTGTATGGACTGCCTTTCCTCATCAATGGCTTTGGTGACTGTTTCAAAAAGTCAACCAAGTTTAGAAGGCATGATCTGCCTTTGACAAAGCCAAACTGGGATGGATCCAAAGTCTGCAAATTCCCTATGTCTTTATTTATGAGGTCCATTATGATCCTCTCCATGGCTTTGCAGATAAGGCTTGTCAAGCTAATGGGCCGCTAATTTCCAGGGTCGGTGGAGGCACCGCCTTTGTGAAGTGGGACCACAGTTGCAGTGCGCCACTCCCTGGGTACGTATCCAGAGGTAAGACTATGATTAAACAGCTGTCCTAGCTGTGGGTTTAATTCCTCATTGAGTTTGTGGAGCACACAGCCGGGGACACCATCAGGTCCCATGGATGCTGTGTTTTTTGCTTTGGAGAGAGCAGTTCTCACTTGGGCGTTGGAGATGTTTGGGGGGCTGCAATCGCTTGGTATAGATATCTCTCCTTTTGGGGGGGAGGGGGGGGGAGAAGTTTGCACTGAACCAGCCAGTATGTTAGCAATGTCTGTAGGATCATTAATCTTCACATCATTTTGAACTAGTTCTGAGCATATCTGGGAGTTTCCTCCCAGGTTTCTAACATAGCTAAAGAAGGCCTTATGATTGTCTTTTGAGTCTTTAGCTATTTTTCTCTCAAAATTTGCTTTGGATGATTTTATGAGAGCTCTTAGTTTTTTACTTATAGTGATCAGTGCAATGTGAGGTCAAACTTTTGAGATCGTATTATATGTCAATCTACTATACACACACACACACATGTAGAGATATGTAGAGGTGCACAAATATGTGTTTATTTACTTTTTACTTATTTATTTATCAATAATTTCCCTAGATTCCCTTCCATCACACACTACATGTCTGCAAACCTCTTTTTGACTTCACCGTTTATACTGTCTACTTCCATGAATTACTCTCCTGCTTCTTTCTACCACATGTCATAGACTCTATAGTTCTCATCAGAAAGTTATAAGTTAAATTTAACAGTCCTGACTTTTAATAGACTATTTTATGTCTTTACCTTTTAATTATGTTTTTGTTTAAGCTAATACCTTATATTACCTAGCTCACTACTTTGAAATCCTTACTTGAAAAAATGATGTATAAATTCTAACTGTAATCTTTATCAAGAGTATCTCACCAGTTTAACACTGTTTACATTGTACCCCTGAAATAGTTATTGTTAAATATGTCCTTGTTATTAGTCAGTACTTTATGTGGAGCTTTTCTCCCTGGGCCTCACCTGAAAATGGGCTCACACCCAGTCGGACTATCCTGGTAAACAAATGTAAAATAAATAAAATAAATTAAAAAAATAAATAAATACATTTATTGACTTTTTAAACTGATTACCAGGAAAGTCTGAGTATGTGCCCATTTTCGGAGGAGGACTGAGGTGAAGAGCTCAGTCTAGTATGTGCCCATTTTCAGAGGAGGACTGGGGAGAAGAGCTCCAAAGTATTAAAAAATATTTAAGAACAATAATTTTACAGTCTTCAAAAGTAATACAAAAACATCTATAGTTTGTATCACTGATGTCACTTCTCATAATAAATTCTTTTACCAAATTAAATATAATATGAAAATGTAGCTTAGGAAGAGATACAATTTATATGACAAAGATTTTAATATATAGAGAAATTTTAGCCATTATACAGACGGTACAGGTGAGTTAGTACATCTGTGGTGGTGGTGCTGCAGTAGCGTTGTTGCCTCACAGTAATATGTTGTCCTGTTCGATTCTCAGCTAGAGCGTCTTCTGTGTGTAGACATGCATGAATGGGCATACCTTCGTTGAAGGTTGTGCATCAGGGCCGGCAACTCGGCACGTAAAAATCTGCTGCCAATCATTAGCGAACCGGAGTTCCACTGTGGCGACCCCTAAACGGGAAAAGCCGAAAGACACAACAACAACAGGTGAGTTAGTACAATACAAATAGGAAATGCAATATGAAGTGAGAAATAAAAGCAGGGTTATAGAATATTTAGAGAGTCAGGGGAGAGAAATTAATTGAACTAAGGAAGTGATTGAAGAAGGAAGAGTAAGGAGGTGTAAGATATGAATAGGTACTTGTTCATATTTATGGATATAGTTTATCCTGAGGTTGAGCAAGTACAGATCCAGATTTTGACTAGGAAGTCTTTCAGAGTGGTTTTAAAGGACTACAAGGAGGATATTGGCCTGATACACATACATAAGGAATTCCAAGCCTTAGCAACATGGTATGAGTACAGATAAAGTCAAACAGAGTTGACAGGTTTGTGGACAGACAGGAGATTTTTGGTCATTGGATAAGAAGGACTGATAATAAAGCTCTTATTTTTCTTATTTGCAGTGGTGATGGACAGGTTGACAAACGAGATCAGACAGGAGTCCCCGTGGACGGTGATGTTTACAGATGACCTTGTGATATGTAGTGAGAGTAGGGATCAGGTAGAGGAGACCCTGGAGAAGTGGAGATATGCTTTAGAGAGGAGAGGAATGAAGGTTAGCAGGACTAAGACAGAATATATGTATGTGAGTGAAATGGAGGATAGAGGAATAGTGAGAATGCAGGCAGCAGAGATGATGAAGGTGGATGAGTTTAAATATTTGGAATCAACAGTTCAGAGTAATGGGGAGTGTGGACGAGAGGTGAAGAGAGTACAGGCAGGGTGGAGTGGATGGAGAAGAGTGTCAGGAGTGATTTGTGACATATAAGTACCAGTAAGAGTTAAAGGGAAGGTCTACAAGAGGGTAGTGAGACCAGCTATGTTATATGGGTTGGAGACAGTGGCATTGACAAAAAGGCAGGAGTCAGAGCTGGATGTGGCAGAGTTAAGGATGTTAAGATTTGCACTAGGTGTGATGAGGGTAAACAGGATTAGGAATAAGTATATTAGAGGGTCATCCCAGGTTGCACGGTTTGGAGCCAAAGCCAGAGAGGCACGATTGCATTGGTTTGGATGTTCTGAGGAGGGATGCTGGGTATATTGGGAAAAGGATGCTAAGGATGAAGCTGTCATGTAAGAGGAAAAGAGGAAGGCCTAAGATAAGGTTTATGGATGTGGTGAGAGAGGACATGCAGGTGGTTGGTGTGACAGAGCAAGACACACTGGACAGGAAGAAATGGAAACAGATGATCCACTGTGGCGAACCGTAATGGGAGCAGTAGAAAGAAAAAGAAAAAGGATAATAAGAACTGAGTGGGAACATAGTTGTGTAGAATGGTATTTAGTGCTGGGCAAGCAGATGGATGCTGGATAATTTTAGAGGTGGCAAGAAGCTGAGTATATGTTAGTTGATGGGGTAGTTCTAACCAATTTAGGCTTTTTAGTGCTATACACTGGTTGGATCTGAAAGGGGTATTTGCTGCAAATTTAGCCACTTTAGTATAATATTGTTCAAGTTTTGCTTTTTGTGATGCCTGAAGGATAGCATGGATGGGGGCACCATAAAGAAGTGTGGGGGAGGAGGTAAGTAGTGAGAAGTGCAGTTTTAGTTACGTTGGGGAGAAAGTTTTTAGCTCTATAAGGCATCCCAAGTTTTTGTTGATTGTTTTTATGTAATTTTGTATATGCTCATCAAATTTAAGACTATCATTCATAATAATTTGCTATGAGAAGTGACTTCAGTGGTTGCACTATTAAAAGAAAGGATTTAAAATTTAGCTTTTTTCATAAAATAAGAATTTGGGGAAAAAATAGGTTGTTTTTTCGGGGTTGAGCATGAGTTGTGAGTTAAAAAGTCAGTGGCTTTTAAATCTTCCTGAGTAATTTTTTGGAGATGCCCCAGGTTGTCAGATGTGCATACTGGTGTGGAATCATCTGCTTATTCTATTAGGGAGGCCTGTTGTCTGGATTTGTGGAGGTTGTTAGTGAGAATTAGTGAGAATGTTAAAGAGGAGAGGACCAAGAGTAGAACCTTGTGGTACACCAGTGGAGATGGAGAGAGGGTGGAATGCCATTTTAATGACTGATACTTATTTGACAGTTAGCTTTTGAACAATAGAAGGGTGGGCTGAGATAGATGAAGTGAAGACATTTGAAGTAGAGGTTTGCTGTCACAAACTGTGTCATAGATTTTAGAGAAGTCTGGAAATAAGCACATAAGCTACAGATTGCCATTATATTTAGCTTTACTGACACTATCTATAAAAGTTAGAAGTGCAGTGCTAGTACTATTGGAAGGAAAGAAGCCATGTTGTTTGCAGAATAAGAGTTCATCTTGTTTAAGATAGTTTAGCAATTGTTTTTGAATATATTTTCAAGTATTTCAAGTTTATATTGTCTTTTGAATTTCCTCCTTTGCATAAAAGGATAATGTCAGATTTTTTTTTCCCAGAGACAGTCATCAAGGGATTCCTGGACTGACCTATTTATAAGGACTGATTCAGATACACAAATCTATCGGTCACTATTTTAAGATACTTGCTTGTAAGGTCATCAGCATGGTTTGAGTTTGTTTAAGAGTAGCTTTTAATAGGATGTGGTCACACATTTGAAGATGAAAGTGGATGTGGTGATTTCTGGATGTTTGGCAGGGTTGTGACTGAGTGTTGAGGAATCCTTGATTAGTCATACCCCAGGATTCATGGAGCTCGGCGCAAGGCTGGCGTAAGGCTTGTGCCGGCAGTGCGGCGTATATATGGAGTAGTTGCGCCATATGCATATTAATGAAGGTGCGCAGCCACCACAGCCACATGCATAGGAAACTTGCGCAAGTGCATGGGGCGTATCGAAGTTGTGCATGGAGGCATGTCAATGTCGGCTGTCGATGAGCAACCTAAACTGCTGAATATTATATTCCGCCTGCAATAGTAATCGCACCTATCAGTGTCTGTGGATACTGAAATGTATACAAAGCATGCAAGATAGTCCCTGCGAACAGAAAATGAAGAAGCAAACACAAATGCACTGTAGGGAATAACGGATCCCTACCCTTGAACAAATGACATGAAAACCGTGTGCCCGTAGTCCAACATAGTGTTGATAGCTATACCATGTGGAAGTGAAACGTATCATATGTTAGCACACCGCCAGTAGGTACTTCCAGCCCAATGGAGAGGGTCACCAGCTGACCCATAATGTGAGGGAGGGTACATAGCTGTGCAGATGTGTCCATAACAAAATACACGAGGAAAAATGTAGATATATGTAGTGACCGTATGTCCGAATCATATCCCACAAGGCATGTAATAGTCACATACAAAAGGTATGTTTGTATTTCACATACCAAATGTGATAGGAAATGGAATACGCATGTAAACGAAACAGAAGGAGCATATAAACAGCTACAACAATAAGGACACATGTAGGCTGAAAGGAACAGTATGATCCGTACCATCGACTAAGATTACCACCTGTCCCACTTTGCGAGCGACAGTCCCTCTGTGGGCAGATGTGTCCTGACACAAACTTGAAAAATGGCATATGTCCAGAGATTATAGGATATAATTATTCTGTACACGTCGTTCCTTTCTTGACGTCAAGTAATAGTTGCATTAAACAGTTTTTCTCTGTACGTATATTACATAAATGTCATAAGAAACAGAATAAGACACCGAAATGCTACAAGAATAAGCTTAGATATAGGCAAGAATTGTAAGTTTTATCTGCCGAACTGACCGTGGTTATGTGTCGGCCTGTAAAATGTGCTGTGTTCACCGCAAATGTCAGACTGTGGCCAGTTGAAAAGGTGAAAAAACAACCTTCAACTGTGGGGAGGCATTGTCCACAACAGTCAGATATGTGTAAGGAATAGCTTGGACATAGGAAAAGGTGCCATCCTACCAATGAGTACAACAGGCTGGCAAAATCCGGAAGTCAGCGGTATAATCCGAACTTGTATGTGACACAGTCGAACGGGTAGTACCCGGGTATACCAACCAAGTAATGAAAGTGAAGTACGGGCGTGTACCTATGTGCGTGAGGTATAGCATGTGGAAAGCAAACATGGCAGGGTAGTCCACACAACCATAAAGGTACTTGACACATGTAGGGTAGTCAATGTGTTACTCTGGCCGTGTCATGGGCCAACAACCAAAGTAGTGATCTATGGGGTGTGATGAATTTGCGTGTGGGGGTGTGGGTGGGTAATGGTAAAATCCTCAAAGGCGATACTGTGTCGTATGCAGAAAAGGTGAACTGGAGGTACACGAGGGGGCAGCGGGTGAAGTGGAAAGAAACACAAACACATGTAGAAACAGCTGCAAAACAAGCAGACAGGCCATAGTGTAGAACACAATCCCACAAACATATGAATATGGAAATGTGCAATACAAATGTATAGATATGTCACCGTCACATACCCACAGATGGGTCCTGATGGAACTGGCCATAACAAATGCAACACACCTGGATGCATAATGGCCTACCCAGCATACCCTCCACATCACACAGCCTGCCTCCGTACCAGAACGTCCACCAAATCCAGCCGTACTTGGCCTACTGGTTCATTGCAGACACAGCTACACACAGTGACCCCTACGCATATGTAGGTATTGTCACCGTAGGCAGTGTCAGGATTGCAAACCATGTATCCCCTGCATGTAAAACTCCCTGCACATTTTCGTAAAGCCACAAAAATGTTCGGTATCTGACTTGTTTTGGTCTTGTCCAATTTTTGGGATATCCCTCATGGGATAGAAGTCCATGACACTGTCCAGCCCTAAGTGGGCATGCATAACCTACTACCCAGGATAAAACACCTTCCCGTGATGCACGTGTCCCGACACGAATAGGAGGGAGAATATAATGCACATATTCGCATAGTGGCAAATGGCATGAGGGTGAGGAAGACACTGACGTAAACAGGTTAACCCTGATCAAGTGTGAGGGACACTGGCTGTGCGCAGGCATGACCGACCATACCTGTCAACCTGTGTGAGCAAGATATCTGGACAGAGCCGTGAATACAAGTGAGACAAAGGTCCAAAAGCAGGGACAATTTGTAACGATAGCTCTTAGAAACATAGAAATATGATAGAATAACAGTTTGCACATTGGCATTAATGTCCGGAGTATCAAGTCTGAAACCCAACTGTCTGTCAGCACGTTCCGACTTCAGTCTTTAATGATGAGCTACTGCTGTGCCAGAACACAACAGCGTATTACAGAGGTCCATACCATACCACTCAACTGTCCAGATATTCACAGAATGACCAGAGTTTTGCCTCATATTGTTGTTGTGTGCCTCCGACAATCTGCACCAGTCTGGTAAATAGCTGAGGATTGACGTCACTAAATAATGAGAAATATTTTGAGTTTAAGACTCCACATCCTTCAGAAAAGTCATGCTAATGCAAGCTAAGAGCAATAGATAAAATGTGTCCCTATTTGTCCCCTCAACATGTAGGTTTTGCGCAGATTTGGTGCTCTAAGAGGTTGAGAGGTATGGTCCGTACATATTTACAGTAACAACCCTTCACATTTCTGTAATGTACAACTGCATACCTGTAGTCACTTCATGTCCAAAATAATAATCCCCGTATGACTGAATACAGGTAATAGCCAAATGTGAATGGGAACACCTCTCACCGTGGAGTATGGACTGTAACAACCCCACCCATAATATGTATTGCCAACAGAATAAGCTGCTGACAGGTGCCCAAACACCTGTGTCTATAAACACAGGTAAAAATTCATAACAGGGAGAAACTCCCTGTCCATATGCTTCGTCTTACATTTGAACTCGGCCAGGGAAGTTCCATTCACTAGGCGGACAAGCCTAAACCCAGTTCACTACATGAACACCCTGACAATCAAAGACCTGTATGTGCCAGGACTATATGCCTTGGTGTTCTGCATATCCTTGGAGTGATTAACAATGCAGCTGGGGTCCACAGCAGTAGGCAATAGGGAATGTGTAATATGTAGTACCGCATTTTTCTCAGCAAGAGAATGGATGCCTGTGTTGTAAGTGAAGCGGTGAGGCATATGTTGATGTAGCTAAGTACTATGGGTATGCATATCAATGAGGCAGAACACCAATAGAATAGTGGTTCCGGCATCTGGCCAATGTGAATGCAGTCCCGGTTGACCTACGACCACTGCACATATAACTTTAAAGTGTAATGAATGTGTTCGTGCTGTACACACATTTAAATATGTAAAGGTGAACGTGTGTTTCGCATCAGTCAGTAAACCGGAATACAGATATGTAACTGTTATGGTCAGAATTATGAAAGGCCACGTAAGCACAAATATCTATTAAACATATGTAACCCACAATAAGGATATGCAAGTGCGCCTGCGCGTGTGTAATCTGCTCACAGCATAGCAAATGAATGCTGTTTTCTCCACGTTATATATACATGGCTCATACCTGTTAACCCCATAAAGTATGAAACCGGACAAAGCCATGAAAACAACTGGTACAAATAGGGACAATCCCCAGATATTGCCCAAACAAACATAGAAAGTGGATAGAATAACAGGTGTGTCACTAGCATGGATTCTCTGAAGGGTATGAAGTCGTAACCTGAAATGCTTGTCATTATTTACCAATGTCAAGTCTTTAATGATATGCCACTAAATTGCCAGATAGACACAAGGTTATAAAAAACGGACCAAATATAAGAGGCAAACAGCTGTACATTCAGCGAAAATCTGTACAGTTGAAAGGTATGATATGGATATATATATACACATATATCCACAGACTTAAACCAAAGCAAATTATGAAATGAGGAATGTACAGACATATGAATATATGTACATATATATGTCTATACATACACGATACATGAAGAGATATATACACAACAAACATATGTCCCTGTAGATATAACACATGTACATAAATAGGTCACGGTATAGCTATTATGGATAGACAGAGAGACATGCATGAAAGGTGAATACACTGCTGCTTTCCAAACCATTGCCCAGAAAGTACCAGTGTGACAGAGCCTACAAGTTCTACACGTTGAACATGAATATAGGTGTCCTTTGCAGGACCCCAAAAATTGATTCCGTACGAAGTTCGAACCATCATCGATGCAAAAGAAGTCACAGCTGCAACTACGATATAGCTGTACATGCAACAGTAGCAGGTGCAAGGGTAATAATACATGGGTCGATAGAATGTATGACGTACAACCTGATATCCGGAGAGTGGGGAGTGCTTAGAAGTGTCTTCACACTTTATTATCACTCACAGTAAACATGTCTAAGAGATACTGTGGAGGGGTGTCAGGTATGGGAACCATGGGTATGCAGAAATGGGCCTAGGTGTTGGTTGGCACAGATCTATTAGGTACGCCCCATGGGAGTGATCAATATACCTATGTGGGTATAGCACACGCCTATATTCTCCAAAAAGGTTCAACCCATGGATATTGTGTAAACCATTGGGGGAAGACGTATGGACCTATATCAGTGTCATGTAGGCGATTATCATGGATGGACATGCGTACGACCAAGATGGTAACCATACCTGCCAAACTTTCAGAATAAGACAGCTGGACTAAGGTATAGTACATGAAATACAAATAGGGACTATATTAAATATACCCCAGACAAAGTCAGAACGTTGATAGAATAATGGCATAGTCAGGAATATGAATGTTATGAGGGTTAGTAATCATGAAATAGAAATGTCAGTCATTATTATCTAACCTCACAGTCCATCATGCCTTGCCAGTAATTTACCAGAAAGGCACATTATTATGACAAATGTAACAAAATCATAGGTCAAACCTCGGGGTGTTTACCCATAATGTGTACAGGTGAGAGGTATGAAGGTAACCCGTCCTAAATAAATGTACAGAACTAGTGATACTAGGTGGACAGGTGAGAAGAAAGACATCAGGACAAATGACAAAACATGTACAAGTCAAAAGCATGTACTTCGACAAATGTGAATGACAACGTATGCCCTGTGAAAGTCAATGTGGAAGGTTAATAGACTCAAAAGACATGTGTCCCTCAGGGTGTCATGCAGTGTCACTGATACAGTGTCCAGTCCCCCATACTCGTACGTGAGCTCTGCCACTGATGGAAAGCACAAATACCGGCGTACACATAAGGTACATGATAGAATAATTAGTGTGGATAAGCACCTGTTAGCTTTTGTGAGGAATACAACCCTCTGGGTGGGTGTGTCATGCAATAGGAATGTAATGGCATCTGGCCTGTGATGGCACCATATATTGTGTGTATTGGTGTAAGAAAATTGATATCCTGTATCAGAAACATACCTCGCAACTGTACAGATTTTCGCAGAATGTGCAGATGTTTGCCTCATATGTTTGGTGTGTTCCTCTTACAACCTGTACCTTTCTGGCAAATACCTGAGAACTGAAGTCATTAAATAATGACAAACATTTGAGTTTAAGACCCCAAATTCTTCAGAAAAGTCATACTAATGCAAAACCTATTATTCTGTCAACTATCTACATTTGTAAGAGCAATATTTAAAATCTGCCCCTATTTGTCCCCCCCATCATGTTAGGCTTTGTACAGATTTTTTGCTCTAGGAGGTTGAGAGGTATGATCAGAAACAGATACATGTCTGAGGAAACAGCATTATCGACTGCAAGATAACTCAGAAGGTATGAAAAG
Organism: Protopterus annectens; assembly: GCF_019279795.1. NCBI lineage: Eukaryota > Metazoa > Chordata > Ceratodontiformes > Protopteridae > Protopterus > Protopterus annectens. The sequence goes on along the minus strand of NC_056739.1, from coordinate 641,223,370 downwards.
CGCTGCAGTAGGAAGTTCAGTATTGGCCGCAGGTATGTGCTGACATGTCAAATGACACAGCAGTCTACATGAAGTACCTATAGGGCTGTCACCTTTACAAATGATGACAGTGGGATATACCCACAGCCATGCATACACCACAAATAGACATAGCACACAGCAAAGCCTAGGCCATGATACACAAAGCATCTGGCATGTATGAGTAGAGTGAGAGTACAGCAAGGTAAGATGACTGCCAAGCTATTCAGCAAACACCTGTAGGGGCGTGCAGGACTGCCCGTAACACGAACGTTGCATGGACAATGTCGGGACTTGCAACATACCCCATTTGTAAGTGAAAGCTATGCAAATGATGAAAATATGCGATACATGAAACAGTAAGCTGTCCTTGCAAGAGCAGAGTTATGTGCAGAAATGTACCCGGATGTTAGGCGACTAACATTCTGCACGTTGCTAAACGGAGCAATGACAGCTGCAAATACAGTATGAATACAGTCGAAGAAGAATGCCAATGTCCAAATCTAAGGCCAGTGGCATTATTGTTCATTGGATATCAATAAAACAGTAGTTGCCCTCCCCCGATCTCCGGTGTGGAAGCGTAGCGCAGTGCCACGAGAACACGCTGCGCTTCAAAATATGCCAAATATGTATGATATACATACAAAATGTAGGTTTAGTTAGATGTTAGTATGCCATGCAGATGAATGGCAAGCTGGACACAACATGGCTACTGCGTACTGGTTGTTATGTGTGGAAGTGCTCTGTCAGAGAAGTAACGAAGCATTTGTAGGCAATCTGATGCAAGTGAGGCTGAGGATAGTGAATCACAACATGTCATGCCATATGGGCCAAGCCTCTACAGTGTAGTGTAGGATAAGGGGACTATTAGAGTAGCAGATAGGTGACAACATGAGTGTGTATGTATAAAACACTGTAATCTCACCTGAGCAGTGCCACATGTTTGCTGTCAGTACTCAGTGGAAGAGGCGTGTTATGAGCTATCCTAGGGAAAGTCAGGAGACTGACTGTGTACGCCATGGATACCACTGATGTGACCTGCAAACCTGCCCACAGTATGTCTGCACCCGTGCATGCCAGTAAGCCCGAGTAAGCATGTGTGCACGTGTTAGCCCGTGTGCACGTGTTGAAGAACGAGTAAGCTAGTGTACGAATGGTAAAGCCCGTGTAATGTCGTGTATGCCAGTGTACGCGTTTGTAAGCATGTATACATGTGTACTACACACATCACACACATACTGTACACTCAGACACGCATGCTGCCAATACTACACACATCAGTGAAATGGCACATGGATGGAGAATACATCATTAGAATTAAAAGTGCTGTAAACTATGCTACATTGATGGTCATAGCTGCAATGCATCATGCCTGCTGATATACACCTGGAAGTAACACACTTTGTGTTAACAGCATTCTAACATCAATACAGTGGAATAAAGCCACCGTGTGCATCAGCACCAGGTTAGTCTGATCCTGCATTAATGTTGCACATCACAGGTGGTGGCACAGATGACATCATATGCACAGGGTGTGGTCTTACATTTCCAGAGCTGTCATTGAGCCATCCAATTTACACATAGGTGTGTGTGTGTGAGGGACAACGGTTACTGCATGGACCAATGGTGATGCAATGGGTTTGTGTATGTGATAGCCCTAGCTGTTTGTGGTAAGTGTGTGTGTCTGCATATACACAGATACAGCATGTGTCAGCCATATAGAGGAGGTTGTGGGACAGTCACAGACCGTACCTGCCAGGCTGTAGAGATCGCCATTACTGGCCATGGACACCCCTCCATGCATCCAACACTAACCCGTCCTGCACCTGTCAATGTATACACATACAGTCCTGGGATCTGTACCACAACCTGTGGATAAACGTGAGTCTGTAATGTTAACCTGAGTTGCATCGAATTGTCAGTTACTACACACGGATATGAGCCATACTCACCCTCCAATGTAATAACTACTGCAGACTGTTGACAAGATGTGCATACGACCATTCAAAGGTGCTGTACTAACATTGTTTCCAATGCCCAGCAACACAATAACCGGTCACTACGCAAGTATAACCCACGATCACTACAACACACAGTATGTGCACTACCACAGAGCCATAGCAGATGTACATACATCCAAGATGATCATGTACAGATAATGCAGCACATTCAAGAGTGATAATCCCAACATACATATCTATATACAATATATATATATATGTAGATAGATACATACACACACACACACACACACACACACACACACACACACACACACACACACACACACACACACGTGGCAGGGTTGGGAGCAGAACACAAATGTAACCACTGTACCACACAACAGCATTACGCAGTTACAGAATGCACTACCATGATTAGTAGATCACAGCATTCACACAGGCATACGTCTAGCCTGCAGACAGCAGCATCAAATTCAAAGACGCCGCACAGATGTTATGGAGAGTGAATACTGTAAAAGCAATGTACTGTTGTCATGCAGCTGGAAGCACACACACACACACTTGGCAGGGCTGGGAGTCGAACATACACCTAACTACCCCATCACACTACAGCATGACGCATTTACAGAACGCACTACTGAGATTACTAAACACAGCAGTCCCAGAGGCATACATCTAGGTGAGTGTCATCATCTGCAAAGGCAAAGACGTCTGTAGGAAATATCTGTGGTGTGAGGCGTCTAAAAGCATGACTGAGTCCCCAGGCAGACGGGAGCATGCGCGCATACACACACACACACACACACACACACACACACACACACACACACACACACACGGCAGGGCTGGGAGTCAAACATACATCTAACTACCCTATCACACTACAGCATGACGCATTTACAGAATGCGCTACCGAGATTACTAAACACAGCAGTCCCAGAGGCGTACTTCTAGGCGCGTGTCATCATCCGCAAAGGCAAAGACGTCAGTAGGAAATATCTGTGGTGTGAGGCGTCTAAAAGCATGACTGAGTCCCCAGGTGGACGGGAGCATGTGCACGCACACACACACACACACACACACACACACACACACACACACACACACACACTTGGCAGGGCTGCGAGTCGAACATACATCTAACTACCCTATCACACTACAGCATGACGCATTTACAGAATGCGCTACTGAGATTACTAAACACAGCAGTCCCAGAGGCATACATCTAGGTGTGTGTCATCATTCGCAAAGGCAAAGTTGTCGGTAGGAAATATCTGTGGTGTGAGGCGTCTAAAAGCATGACTGAGTCCCCAGGCGAACAGGAGCATGCGCGCGCGTGCACACACACACACACACACACACACACACACACACACACACACACACACACACACACACACACACACTTGCCAGGGCTGGGAGTCAAACATACACCTAACTACCCTATCACACTACAGCATGAAGCATTTACAGAAAGCGCTACCGAGATTACTAAACACAGCAGTCCCAGAGGCATACATCTAGGCATGTGTCATCATCCGCAAAGGCAAAGATGTTGGTAGGAAATATCTGTGGTCTGAGGCATCTAAATGCATGACTGAGTTCCCAGGTGGACGGGAGCATGCGTGCGCACGCACACACACACACACACACACACACACACACACACACACACTTGGCAGGGTTGGGAGTTGAACATACACCTAACTACCCTATCCCACTACAGCATGACACATTTACAGAATGCGCTACCGAGATTACTAAACACAGCAGTCCCAGAGGCATGCATCTAGGCATGTGTCATCATGCACAAAGGCAAAGTTGTCAGTAGGAAATATCTGTGGTGTGAGGCGTCTAAAACCATGACTGAGTCCCCAGGCAGATGGGAGCATGCACGCGCACACACACACACACACACACACACACACACACACACACACACACACTTGGCAGGGCTGGGAGTTGAACATACACGTAACTACCATATCACACTACAGCATGATGCATTTACAGAACGGGCTACCAAGATTACTAAACACAGCAGTCCCAGAGGCATACATCTAGGCGCGTGTCATCATCCAAAAAGGCAAAGACGTCGGTAGGAAATATCTGTGATGTGAGGTGTCTAAAAGCATGACTGAGTCCCCAGGCAGACGGGAGCATGCACGCGAACACACACTTGGCAGGGCTGGGAGTCGAACAGACACCTAACTACCCTATCACACTACAGCATGACGCATTTACATAACGCGCTACCGAGATTACTAAACACAGCAGTCGCAGAGGCATATTTCTAGGTGTGTGTCATCATTGGCAAAGACAAGGACGCTGACAGGGATTGTATAGAGAGTGATCAGTCTGAAAGCATACAGACATATTACTGTCCCACGGTAGACGTAGACAAACACACGGCAGTGGTGTGATCGGGGCAATGTAAGATTTACGGAGCACTACAACAAGACATAGACAAGGGAAGCGCCACAGACAGTACACCCTTCAAGATAGTCGACCAGTGTGTACTCAGTAGGCATCCACCGTGACATTGAAAATGGACATCTGTTGCCTGGATGACCACCATGGCTATACAGGATGTCAATGGCCATGCCCATGCACAGAGGGACATCACCAACACAAGGTGTCACTGACCATGGCCACATGCTTAGTAATAAACATCCGTTTGGACTGTACTGTATGTCGATCTACACAACGGCGTACTGGGCATGCTCACACAGCAGTTGCAAAGGGCCGTCTTGCATGCAGACAGAGTCTCAACACGCAAGGGCTCAGTTTGGACTGTCCTGTGTGTCCATCTACACAACAGCGTACTGGGCATGCTCACACACTTAGCAGTTACAAAGGGCCGTCTTGCATGCAGACGGAGTCTCAACACGCAAGGGCTCAGTTTGGACTGTCCTGTGTGTCCATCTACACAACAGCATACTGGGCATGCTCACATACTTAGCAGTTGCAAAGGGCCGTCTTGCATGCAGATGGAGTCTAAACACGGAAGGGCACAGTAAGGTATAACTGTCCCCACGCACAAGGCGGGCCATCCTGCATGCAGACGGAGTCTAAACATGGAAGGGCATAGTTAGGTATAACTGTCCCCACGCAGTGGGCAGGCCATTCTGCATGCAGATGGAGACTAAACATGGAAGGGCACAGTAAGGTATAACTGTCCCCATGCACAGGGCGGTCACACACATGCAGTGATCAGTACGTACTCAGCTGCCATCACAGCTCTCACAGGTGCAGATCACAGACGTACACACCGCAGTCTACACTGTAGCCCTCAAAACATCACCATGTTGTTGCTGCAGCAATACACAGCCATACATTACCACAACACTGTGTGACACATGACCAGTGGACTGTACAGAGGTCTACAGCAACTGTGCAGAGTACACATGTACTGACAGGGTTCCAACAGGTGTTATGCATTGCAATGATACCACTATACATGACCAGGTCAGCTCAAGACATACCAGGGGCCCCGGGTCTTACACAGCTGTGACAGATGAGTGCTGCTGTACACCAACGAACACACATGTTGGATATGTCATACATGTGATTGTAGTGGATGTGTGCATGGACCACACACACAACACAAATGTACATAGCTTAGCCTTTGCTGTCCCCCATGCAAAACATTGGCATAGGCAAACATACGCATGCAAATGGAAGGTGGGTCCATGTCTGTTGAATGCTCACAGTACAGGAAGTAGAAATGTTGACCGAGGACACATTCCCCTGTAGTAGTCCTCCATGACACCCGTGATATCATACCACAGTCCATGTGTTATGTATGTCAACACACATGTCCACCAATAGCAATGCATGCAAACATGGCTACAGGAGACACATGTAGGACCAACACACATGTACAATCTGTACTGTGCATGCAGCAATCATGCATGTGCAGTGGCCGATATCCATAACACAGCTGCGCCTAACTACAACATGCAGTCGCAATGCAGCCCCATCATTGACACCTGTATATGGTGACATACAGACAGTATGGTTGGTTGTACATCACGTATGGAGGGATGTGTGTACATAAAGTGGTGATCCACCTGTGTAGATGTATGTGTGCCGGGGATGGCTCACAGATGTGTCACGTGCCATCCTACCATGCCATGTGCAAACAGTATGCTATGTCACTGTTACTTGACTGTGATGACATAACGCATACACAGCAGTCAGGTGTTACCAACTGTATGTCACGTGACACCTGTAACACTTACATCCTCCAATGTGCACATAGCAACAAAATTGCCAGACATAGCATTGGTACACATAATGCGGACAATACCGCTGCATGTCTATCAAATGTCTCATCATATGGCAGGTGTATCATTCCAAGCACTGCCATGTGTGTCCGCTTGTGTGATCACATATGCCACATATGGTGGGGATTACGTCCCAGTTGTTACACATCCCTGTACACCATTGTAGAGATCTGTACATACTGCAGTGTGGAAAGCATGACGTCAGCAGGTGTGGTGCATCACACACATCGGCTATCCGTACACACATTTCTGGTCACCACAGTGTGTGTGTGTGTGTGTGTGTGTGTATGTATGTATGTATGTATGGCTGTCTGGTGCTTAGTGTGAAGGTGTATGCTACCATACAGTGAAAACAGGATCACTAACCCCTCATGGTGACTAACCCCTCATGGTGATGCAGTCTACTACCCTGTTGATGCCATCGGTCCCAGCTGTACTGGCTACCTGTGCATGTTCCTTCTCTGGGCCACATCGTGTGGGTGCAAAGTACTGCGAGGGTGATGACCACATAGGCAAGGGTCCACACCTCAACACTATGGGGTGTGCGTTATAGTGCTGTAGACCCTGTGAATGTGGCCATGTTCCTGTACTGTGACAGTATTGCTGCTACACAGTGTGGCCTCATGCTATCAAGTGCTCTAACATCATCATTATTGGCCAGACCGCTGTGTACAACCCCTGCACCATGTCAACATACCTGTAATGTTTCCTGGTATATATGTCACGTCTCTGTCTGCTGTAGCCTGTTCAACTGACCACATGCTTCAGGTGCAGTATATGTGTGGACATCTGTGTCATGTTCGACTTTCCAACAGTCAGGTTGAGGGTATGTTTAGCATGCTGATATTGCCATACGTACCTGTGAGTACTCCACAGTTACACATGGGGGACTGCAAACACTGCTACCTGTAGGCACATACCAGTACACCATAGGAGGGAACCAGGGCATCATTACCAACATGCTGTTACTGTTGTAACCGAGACACATACTGTGAACATATCACAATGCATGCTGCACCTGCACTACATGGTATGACTGGTGCATGTTGACAGTACACCACTGATGTCACATACACATCTCTCAGTATTCACACACAACCAATGCAACATACACATCCCTCAATATGCATACACAAGTAATGTTAGATACACCTCTCACTATTCTGTTCACCCTGTGTATCAGACCATTTGAGCATATCCCTGCACTCAGTATTCACACACAACCAATGCAACATACACATCCCTCAATATGCATACACAAGTAATGTTAGATACACCTCTCACTATTCTGTTCACCCTGTCCATCAGACCATTTGAGCATATCCCTGCACCGATGGTGTGGATGACAGGATGCGGCACAGACTTCATCATATGCACAGGGTGATACTGTTTGCCAGGGGCATAGGCTGCACCAATGGATGACATCATGTGTGTGGGTAAGGGCCGGTGATTTGAATGGACATGTCTGTTCCTTATGCATGTGGGTGTTGTAGAGCCCTACAGTTGAGTTTGCTGTGTGCGTGTATGTATGCACACAGTTCTGTCATTTGTGAGGCCTACACAAGTGTATTAGGGACAGCTCCAGATTGTACAGACCAGGTTGTACAGGTCACTGTGACCGGCCACGTGTCCGATGCCTGCCAGGGGTTGCACGGGCACTACCAGGTAGAGGTACAGAATGGCTACTGTCCGACGACACATGGCCACTGGAACCGTGTCCCCACTGGGAACATCCAGGGCCACGTGCACATGGCCTGCTGTGTCCTGGTGTGGACAGCGCAGCACCAGCTGCACTGCTATTGCTACTGGCACTATGGCAGTGGCCATGTGAGGTGGCACGCTCATGTTGACCTGCACTAGGTGGTGTAGCTGGCCTACATCCATGTGGCCTATGCCTCACCCCTACCAGATGTTCCAGCACAGACAGCTCACACTCGCGGATTGCCATGCCACGGTCGAGGATTCTGACCATGTCACCCAATAGCCTGTCCAGAACATCAGCAATCTGCTGTTGAGCACCTGCCAATGCCTGGATGTTGTTGTTTAGGGTACTGATAGCAGCCCTCTGCAGCCTCTGCCCTTCTCTGTTCTACCATTCGGCACATGCCTGTGCCGCCATTACAGTCTGGAACATGCGTCTGGTGATTCCAGCTGCTGCGCTATGTCCTGCAGGTGCATGTCTGCCGGAGGTCCTCCTACGAGCAGCACCAGCCACATGTCTGTGTGGCACATCTGCAGTTAGTACACTGCCACCATGGTGTGGAGACACACCTTCTGTAGCCACCACACATTCCTGTTCAACGCTAACAGACACTGACTGTCCTTCCTCTATGGCCACTGTTGATGCGGTATGTGTTGGCAGCTGAACTGTGTGTGGGGAAGAGGGGGACATAGCTGGGACGGCAACCATTGGCACAGATTCTGCCCCTGACACCCCTGCCTGTACCTCATGCATATGTTCATCACTGCTAGCATCTGTGGAGGCACTATCAGATGGACCACAGGAGGGTAACACACCTACATCACCTGTGAATGCAAAGAAAGACTCTAAATTACAATAGACACACACACACTGACACACACACACACATTGACACACACACACTGACACACACACACTGACACACCATGCATGCGATATGACAGATGGCATGCAGCATGCTTGTGATACAGCTGACAGCATGCAGCTCAGACATCAATAGTGTTTGTAAGCATACCCCCAGGAATGCACACTATAGCAGGCAGGTGTCATATCATTATCCATGCAATTCACACGATCATGGTAGTATGCATGCATCCCCGTGATACACCATGTGGACCAGAACAGGATAACAGTACACATGGCTGATGTGACCTTGACATGTAATCTGCTGATGTGTGCATTAACATGCATGCATGCCTGACACAATGGTGTCCTGACACATGTACAGTGTTGTACTGGGTATCACATTGCGGTGTTGTCCATATGCCCTACAGATAGAATGCATGTTGAGCAAATGTGCATGGGCATGGTAGGGGATTGTGAACCGTCTACATTGCTGTACAGTGTGAAGTACAGACACTGTGCCATTGCATGGCATCATGAGGCATCTATATTGCTAAACAGTGCATGATATGTACGCATTGCATATCCAGAACTGCATGCATACTCATGACATACCTGTGGATTGTGACCTATGATGCTGAGGTGTATACACACCAAACCATGCTGTGTCATGTGACAGGTCACTGGAGGACATACAGATGACACCCCTGCATGATGACTACAGAGTGTTAGCTGCCTGGCAACCATGTCCACACATAGCGGACCTGTCACATCACCATTTCACACATGACATTGATGTACCAAGCACACAAGGTGCACAGCTAACAGTGATGTCCTACGGCAGCAGGGGAAAAGTACAGTATCTGTGGCCTGGTGTCACTGTCAGTGGAATCTGTAAAGGTGACTACCGCCATGCTATGACACAGACGCCATGTTCAACACATCTTATGAGCTACACGTCACTGACAGCTCCACTAGCTGTGCACAGGCATTTAAGATGTGCAGCGTACCACATCACCTGTACAATCGGTCTAGTACGGCTGTAATTGGACCATGTGTGGACAAAGTGGGACAGGGTGCATCCACATCTCATCTGCTGTGTGGCTATGTGTCTCTGGCCATCCCCCATGGCCATGTGTGCACATGTGATGGTCATGTATGTGATGGCTGTCTATCACACATGTCTGTGTTGTCCCATATGACATACACCCATAGATGTTGGATATGTCACCATCCACAGAGCTATGCAGACAACATGTGTATGTGTGGTATGTGGGGTATGGGTTATGGGAAATTGTGACAATATTGCAACCAAAATGCTGCATGTCTCAGACATGTCAGATGGAACATCACAATGTGTGAACCCATTGCAGGGGCATATAACACAATGGTGACGCCTGTGGTCTGCCCATATCACTGCTCACTGTGCGGTACTGGTTTGTATACCACACGTTTTGTTCCACTGTATAGTACATATGCTTCCATTGTAGAACACCTCCACCATTGTATGCACAGCTGGACACACATGTAACAATGACAAATACTGTAGTTTAATGTCTGTGTGTCATTTCATTTCTATATATTGCACATGGGTGGCCTGTGTGGATGATGGGTGATGTGACCGATATATCCATGTATTAACTGGCCATATGGTGAACAGATCTATGCATTGACATGCCTGATACCGATGACAGTCTCACTTGCAACGGACTCTTGTCTGTGCAGCACACCAGAGGTACCTGTATAGAGTGACACAGCAGTATGAACATTATCCATGACTGTATGACAGCCACAGGGTGCACAGTGCAAGTTAACACATTCGCCTGTACAATAGCATATAGTAAGCACATGTGTGCATACCATACCTCTCAACCTCTTAGAACAATAAATGTGGACAAAGCCTACTATGATGAGGGACATATAGGGACAACTGTGACATATTGCTCTTACAAACTTAGAAATTTGCTAGACTAATAGGTTTGCATGCACATGGGTTTTACACGGAATGTGCAGTCGTAAACACAAATGTATGTCATCATTTAATGACTCCATTCCTCAGCTATTTGCCAGAAAGGGACAGATATTAAGGGGAACACACTGACAATATGAGGCAGACATCTGGACATCCTGCAAATACCTGTACAGTTCAGAGGTATGGTGCATACACAGGGTAGCATAAAGCATGTGTGTCCACATACCTTGCATATGTTGTTACATTACATGATGTACACTGACACATGCACGTACGTGGGATATACTGGCCATATGTTCAGTACTGACTTACCAGGCAACTCCAGGCTTATTGGTTGGGAGACACCCACCTCCACGATGGCAGCTAGTGTTTGTGGGAGCTGTTCCGAGGGTGTCCCCAGACTGGCCAGTAGCTCATCTGTGTGTGTGAGTGGAGGCTGGGTTGGTGGCTCACCACCTGTTCCACCTTGTTCCCTTGCAATTGCAGTGGCACACTGTTTTGCATGATGTATCAAGTCCATGCAGTGTCTGTGCACCTGCTGGTAGGTGCGGTTTTGGCCACCCACTTCGTTGACCCTCCTGCGAAGCTCCTGCCACAGGTTGTCCCACTGCTGTGCGCGCTGTGGCACATGGCTAAATAACACCTCATAGTTCTCATGGAGGTACAGGATTACGACATCATCCTCCTGTCGGCTGTATGCTGGTAGGTGTGTACGAGACATTATCTGTAAGACATGATGAAGGTGACAGGTCACATTTACAGACATGTACAGTGATACTGCTGCACATACATTTCTAGTACATCTGCACAGTTATCTTTGCAAATCAGCATGACACTAACATGACTGGCATATATGTGTCACACACATGTAACACCCAGTATGCATTGAATATCATCCCCATATATGTGTGTCACCTCATTAGTGTTCCTACTGCATGTGACGTCTGTCTTCATGTGGGCATGTCTGTTTGCCTGCACTGGTGTTCTTACCTATCTACACATGCCTGATGTATCCACGGTAATGCTGTTGACCTTGATGCTGTGTATATGTCACATATCAACACAGACACAGCCTTACTGGACTTGGGCAGTGACAATGCACCAAGCATGCATGGAAACCTGTACATGCATCTGTTGTGCCATAGACATCTACACTGCACTGTACAGCTGTTCAACATCCTGCCAGAGATAACCTGTGTTGCACATGTGATAGACATGGGACAATGGCTAGTCGGACGTCATTCGCAGGTAAGGTTATCGGTTATAGCATGTACGGGCTGGGTTTCCTAGCTGTATCTGACACCCATTATGCCGCCGCGAGGGGCATCAGTGACACATTACTGATTCAGATAGTTGATACTACATCTACCATACGGCCATCACACCATGCATGACAGGGATGATATGTGCAGCTATGTGGACAGGGCTGCATGGTATGGCAGGAGTATGTCACAGGTATGGCACAGGGATCTGTCCAGCATGTGGCCATCCTAGTCATAGGATGGTAGTTGTCCATGACATATGTCTTTCAGATCAGGCTATGGACATGTAGCATGTCTAACAGCATAGTGTGGCATATGTCTGTATGCAAGGTGGATAGCATGCTGCATACTGGAGGTGAGTATTGTGGAGGCTGGTATCGGCCATCCACGCATGGGCCCTACCCCTGGAGGGTGATATGTGTTCCAATATTGGTCACACGGGTGCTGTGTATGCCTGTCCAATGATCTTCGTGCTCGTGGATACCACCCTGTCATGTCATGGGTACCTCGGATGACTACCTAAAGGGCCAGGGAGACGTCTCTAGCTCAGGGAGGTGTACTGCACTACACCATCCCTAACACAGTGTCCATAATGTTGATCACAGCCTAGGTGTTACTTAATGGGTACAGGGGTATTCCCCTAGTGGTGTCATTGCTGATATCATCCACCAGAATGTGCACATATCTCACACACCTGTCACACACAGCCCATTCTGTATGTTGTTCGCAACACTGTGACAACTATTGCTCATAGGTCATGGCCATTCACATCCTCACATACACAGATGGCTGACATTTGTCTGTGTGGTATGGGCTACAATGCGGGTGGGGTACAACACATTAACCCTGGTTTACTGTAGCTGACACCGTGTGATACGCACATGTCACTGTAGCACTTTTAGTAGTTGTGAGTCTGTCAACAGGTCACTAGTAGAACACTCCTTTGACATACAAAGGCATTTGTAGTCAAACATCCATATTGTCTTGTACATCTGTACTGCTAACATCTACATTGATAATGGTTCAAGGACTTGCAGACCATACCCGGCAGTGTTCTGATGCAGTGCCACCAATCATGACTGTCATCAACACTTGGTGGTTGATATTATCCAACACCCCATCTGTTATGTATGGGCATGCTCGGCACTTGTTCAGAGCTTCTTGGCACATTATGAGCTACTGCTTAGTTTAGCACTCATTTCACACCAGTCCTCACAGGTACACTGTCTGTCCATACATTTCCAGCTTGCTTACAGTACAACAGCTGTCATACACACATCACTCACATACCTCGTGAGACATGGTGGTTTATACGGCGTGTCCACCTGGCACGTACCAGTGCTATTGCCTGTCTCTATGATGGCTATGTTGTACATGTGGCAATAGAGATATTCTCATGTACAAAGTCAATGCACACCTCCCAACATACAGCAGTACAGCCTGTGGGGGATGCACATATGCAGCCCTTTGGGGGTTATACTGTCACCAACCCTGACTGCACCTGACAGTCATGTGGGGATGTGCAACATTGGCAACACACCCCACTCATCACATAGTCCCACATGATCCCCACCACAGGCCACACATACGGACACACCTTGTACAGTACCCCTCCATACTCTGTGTGGCACCAATGGCAGCCCACATCGCCAAACACAACCACACCAACCTATAGCCCACAGACATGTGTGCCCATCACATACAGCCAATAAGGTATCATAACATACACAACACACCTGTCATAGGTGACTGTCGGCGGTCACACTGCTGTTAGACTCAGCAGGCTACACAAGGCGATAATCACTTGCATCCTGCTGTCAAGTAACTGGTTCTGCAACATAACCTATGCACACATGCCACAACTCAGCAGGTACGATGTGACTCATCTTCCATGTTTGTGTGATTGAAGTTGTATCTCAGGGCACAGACTACGTGTGCAGGGACATGCAATAGCCCACCAGTGTTGCAGCTCTGATGGTGTGGTCCGAGCCCTGGGGAGCATTTTGCGGTCATCCGGACCTGTTACCACTGTACTACGAGCGACTGTGTCACTCCCAAAAGTAGTCCATGCTTCTGCTGTCATTCCACAGGCGTCTAGTATACGTCCACTTTGACAGACCTGGTCAAACAACATGATGCTGTGGCACAGTTGACCTGCATGTGTCAGCCCTGGGAGTACGGATCACATGTTGGACTCTTGCTGCTTTTATACTGCCTGTCTTGCACAGTGTCCAATAACAGTCATCACCCGAATGGAAACTGGCTAGCGAAACATGTGGTTATGTCATACAATGCTTGACATCATCATGTGTGACGCACGCAGGCAAGGCACACCTGATGCTGCACCACTTCAATATCTCTGCAGTGACTGGGACCTGCCTCTTGGCTCACACCTGATACTGCACCACTTCAATATCTCTGCAGTGACTGGGACCTGCCTCTTGGCTCTGCAGAACACACCTGCAATGACTGGTTATAGACAGACTGTACCTCTCAGGCATGTACCTGGACTGGCACACCCACGGCTGAGGTGTCCCCATATTCCACTATGTTGTACACACATCCCGGCTGGTTACTTAGCACAATGCATCACAGGTGCTCCATGTGCAAATAACTGTGTCCGGAACTACTGCTGCTACTGATGTGAGACTGACAGTACCCACACTTAACTGTGATAGCCGCACATGTGCCAACATATTAGGCATACGCTGTCCATGAGTCATAACCTCCACTCGGCTGGTTTGACCCATACACACCACCTCCAAGACCAACAGTATCCTTGACATGGACACGACCAACATGTGACTGCTGTTCCACACCTGGGGTTATCCCCTCATTGGTGAAATCTGAACATATGCTACTCACCCTTGCTAGCCACATACCGGCACAACACACTTCACGGCATACACAGTAGATGAGTACTACAACACCTACTAATGATGTCGTATGACAGCGGTAGTTGACGTCATGACACTCGTGCAGGTGGACAATGCACATGCAAATGCTGAGACATACCCCAGTGCACTTCATTAGCATGTACACAACAATATGGATCATGCTATTCCACACAGAGCCATGATGGTACACACCAGATAACAGATGACACTCTGGGGGTGCGGTTCCATGGACATACTTTACAACTACATGTGGGGGCTGTTGCACAGTGATGTACATTCCCATGGGTGGGGTAACTCACTGGTCATTCTCGGTAGGGCCACGGGATCCCTCATCACATACTCCATAACTAGCTACGTACACATTACTGTGACACATTCTGTGATGTACCACAAGGCATTATGGTGGTATGTCAGTAGTCTTATGCAATACCCACATCTGCTCACACATACAACTGTCACTCTGGAACATGACAGTAACAGGTGATGTTGGAAACATGCTATCTGATGGCTTCAATGCTAACATTACACCCTCTCACTCCCTACGGGGCCACATTCCTTGCAGGAACATTGCGGTGTACCCGTGGTCACACCTACACAGTAGTGACCTGCACTCTATATGTCCTAGGACACTGGCCCCTTGTCACCCTACAAAATCCCAGGCTGTGATGTCCACAGACCTCTGAATGA
The DNA here is from genome assembly GCF_019279795.1 of Protopterus annectens. Lineage (NCBI taxonomy): Eukaryota > Metazoa > Chordata > Ceratodontiformes > Protopteridae > Protopterus > Protopterus annectens. Next base: position 641,207,736 of record NC_056739.1, on the reverse strand, counting down.
CATGTCTCCCCACTGGGACACCATATTCAGTAATAGCCTTGTACCAGACATTGTGGTCCCTGACTGGCACACAGCGACAGTTACACTCCACACAGGTGGCACCACAATGCACGACTGGGACTATTGCCCTACACACCTCACTGGACTGTTCTGCATGGCTATAGGGCACATCATCATGGACATCATTCGCTGAATCTTTGTTGTGCTCCGGTCTTTTGATGCCAGCTGGGTTGGTCTTGTTGGGGCCACAGCATGCCTCCTACTCCTGTTGAAGACCTTTCATACAGTCGCCAGAGTAGTTGATGACCACATGGGGGTCCACACAGCCTACATTGTCCTCTCGCTGCCTTTCAGCATCGTTCTCCATTCTGGTATTGACAACATACACATCCACCTGCACATCACAATATATGTCTCAGGATGTTATGCAAAGTGGCTAATGGACGGGACACACACACTGAGGGTGGCATACCATATTACATACTGCATTCCAGTTACACTTGGCATACCACAGTCCTCAGTCATGGGGACCTCATGTTCGGTATATGCTTCCCTGAGGTACAGGCTACCACTGAGGGGACTTCCCTGCCTAGCTTTACAGACCACTGCATACCCAGTTCTGTTGTTGCTCCACCAGCTGATACAGACCCCATCCATATGGATGTCACTGTGATGGATACCGATATGAACATCATGGCCTCAACCTGCATGACACTTGATATGAACATCACCTTTGCAGTACACCATCCACCCACTGGTTATCACATAGGTGTTAGTCCCCTACATACATGTCACATTGTATGTGTTTGTAAAACACATGTATGTCGCACACACTCCTGTGATTACCACATTGCCACTGTGGCGTGGATATCCTTCTACGTGTCCACACATGTCTGTACTGGGTGTGTAGCTGGTACATAGGCACCCATTGTACCTCTGAACACCGGACTTATGCACACATTCATGGGTACAACACCCCGCTTAGGGTGTACCTTACACAACAGCTTTACATAACTCAACATTAAAACACCATGACGTTTATTGAGCTACGACAGTTAAAGTTTGTGGCTTATGTACAGACACCACGTCTGTACACATTTGCAGACTACATACTCAGGGGTGACCTCTGCTGGAAAGACAGGGCCCATGTCTGCAAATATGTTAATGGATATACTCCACATACATGACATAAACAATAGCCACTATGAGCATGATGCTCATGGATATGTGCACACACACGACAGTGTGTGGCATGTGCTTGGGGGTTGCATTCCCAGACCAGACACTCCCCATGCTTTGGGACAAGATTCCTATGTACATCCTGCATGGACAGTCAGTAGCAGTGTTCATGTGATACCTTGCTTGGTGGATGGTGGACACGTACGCCAGGGATCACTGCAGTGGCTGCACTGTGCAGAGATGCAGGTTACACATGGCTCTTCTGTTCACAGGACACTACCCTAGAGAGGTGCCACTGGTGTGCACACTGTAGTTGTTGTTACACATAGACTTGCCAGACTGCATGGTACCCCACTATGAACCTGTGGAGCTATTACATGTCCTTTGTGCATGGTTACTGGAATCGCCCTTCCATTTAGATTAGCTGTCACACTATTACAATGTCCTGTGACTACAGGCCATATGCATCCTGTTATTGTACATGCCAATCATGTTCTTGTTTGTCTATCACATCTCTTCTGCTATTCTAGTATGGGAGTAATATTTGCGTCCTTTGCAAATGCACAGAGTGGATTACATTATTTATTTCATCATAACTGTTTATACATAAATTAATTACATACTACTCACATCACTATACGATACCTTTGTTATGCCTCATATGCCTGTTCTACTGTGTAACAGATCTGACATATCAATCTACTGAACTATACATTACACATGTTTTACATGGTATCCCATAATTCAAAGCAGACTTGCACAGAGGGACCACCTTAGACATGTCATTGAAGTTATATGCCCATACACATGTGTACTGTTACAGTATATCCACATATACTATCTCCTGCTATGGCACGTACTTATTGGACATACCCTGCCACTGACGTCGGGTCGTATGACATTGTTCTGTTTAAAGCCGTCATGTTGCATCCCTTGTGGTGTCTGTGCTGTTTACCTTGTGGCCCACTGCTGGACGCACAACTTCTACAAGCATTAGTACGATCAGCAAGACATCACTACATAAATACCATTCCCCACTTTATGCATGGTGGACACTTTTAATTACTGCAAACCAGGCTATGCATACACTGACATAACTTAATACAGAACATACTATACATACAGTTAGTGTTCTACATACCTTGATATCATTCCAGTATTTCATCTCTATCTCACTCTTCTGTATCACGTTTTAAACTGTTATATGGTATAAGCTTACAGTTTGCATATCTGGCAAGTCATCCTTATATACGTCTATACCTGCAACATGTGGTTTACTGCTGCCAATTGGTGGTCCAGTGTGACTAATTACATGCACTTCAGCTGGGCAGCTACTCCATTCACCAATTATGTGGCAACAGTGGGGTATAACTGAATTCTCCACTTGGGCGTTGGCCATTTACCCTGCCTTCGGGGAGACGGCCTGTATTGTGTTTTGTTGTGTGTAATTGCAACTGCTATGTGTAGAGCCAAGTGTATTTTGGAGTCATGTCCCCTGTGGATTGTGTGTGATGGTTTGAGTATGTGGTTCTACCTGTGACTGTACCTGTCATCCCTCCCGTCTGATAACGAACTATTGCAAACACCTGTAACATCGCCATTTGTTCCATTATACAACGGATACAATTTTTCATGGCGCCTTTAAATGTGTCTCTCACAAGGTATGTTAACAGTTCAGCAGATGTAATTGACTAACTAGATGTTTGTGCTGTGATTACGGTCTGTATTGCTATTGTTTCCAGTGTGGGGGGTGTAGGCGGGTGTACTTAGCATATACGGTTTTGTGGGGCTTGCATTTCTACGTAGTCCATATATATGTGTGTGGGCCCCTTCCCTAATTACAGTGCTATCACTTAATAGACTTCTGTTATGGGAATTTACTTAGCGCAGTTGTTAATTGATTTCTATATGGTATGCAGGTGAGGTTGATACCTCCATACCTCCGGATGTACGGCGATATGTGCAGGGATATTTCTAAATGACCGCTATCCCGTGTATGTCTGTTCCAGATATTTGCAGTCATTGCAGTGGAGTTGGTGTCAGACCCTCTGTGACATGGCTTGCCACCTTTTCATATGGCCATAGTTGGACACTTGCGGGTCATACAGTGGTGTTTACAGGCTGACATATGGCCACGGTCAGTACACAGGATAGCACATACTTTTATCCTCATTACATACCAATTGTTCTTGGACCTTAACTACTTATCAGTTTGCATGTAACATTTCTGTTTCTTACATACAGGCATGAGTATTTCCTGCAACTATTGCATAATATTTGGGACATACTAATGTCCTAAACTCTCGGATAGTTGCCCTTTGTAATGTTTCATGTCAGGACACACCTGCCCATGGGGGGGCTGTCCCTCCCAATGTGGGACAGGTGTTTACCGCATGCCTATGGTTAGCTATACCCGCACCTACCGTAATCATCTACCTCCGAGTTGCCACCTACAGACACACAGTGCGTTCACACACACACACACACACACACACACACACACACACACACACACACACACACACACACACACACACACTTTACAGTCACACGGGAACACACATGGCACCCTCAACATACTCATACACAGGCTACATCACTCACAACCACAGTTGTACACAGTACCTACATGGACCACACCGCCGGCAGCGGTGACTACATGTCCTTACTATCGTCATATTGCTCGCGGTTCTACTGTTCTAGTACTGTGTTCTTTCTGTCTTTCAGCCTCCTGGTTACGTGTGTTGGTGTGTGACACATTCCATAGTTGGTGGTATCCTATTTATTTGTACCTCAAAGGTGTTTTGAATGTTGTTGACCTATCTATATATTTGCAGATGTCAGTGACCCCTTATATACTGACATATATCACACTAGCGCCCTTTCTATCTGTATTATATATGTGTAGATATATATATATATATATATATATATATATATATATATATATATATATATATATATATATATATATATGTATATATATATATATATATATATATATATATATATATATATATATATATATATATATATATATATATATATATATCTCAGACAGGGGTGGTGACAGGCACGCTATGCCTTTCATTATGTGTTTGTCAGTGTATACTGTGTTTCCTGGACTCCGCACGTTTGTGTCTGTACCTGTCACATTACACACCTGCCATAGGTTAAGATTACCTCCCTTCCCACTTTGCGAGGGACATTCCCTCTTTGTGCAGTTGTGCCTTGCGAAATATTTGCGAACATAGCAAATGCCCTGCGACTTTGGGACAAACATATTCCCTATAGTTTATGTAATAGTTGCATAAAACACTTATTCTGTATCTGACCCACCTACATTTTACAGGACACGGAACACGTACCTGCGACCATTACTAGGATAAGCTTTTTATCTATGCAAAACACTGACGTTCTGGTTTTCATACTGGCCAGGTGTATGTGTCGCCCTGCAGACATCTGGCATATGTCCCACATTGGTCATTTGAACTGCGGCAACCCTACCATATATACATCTTGACTAGCAATGGAGTTGGGTGATTGTATACATGAATGCCTGTTCCACTCCTGGCAGTGGTCGTTTTACCCTTCAGAGCAGGCGCTATTTGTTTAGGGGTGACTAATGCTGGTTTCACCTGTTCTGTACATCATTGACCATGATCTGCGCAGTGGTCGGTGATGCTTAGCCCTGTTTCACGCATATCCGTATAGTCGCATTTAAACATCGCTTACCAGCTGTGGGCAACGCTTATTCCCGCTAATGTGTGCTACACATATTCTGATGACCTGCTTCTGGAATGCATTACCCGTGCCGTTGGGATTACGTTACATCCCTTGCGGGACGTGGGACCGGGAACATGCACGACAGTCACTGCATGTACCACTTGGACATCTGGGGGTTGTACACGTATTATGTCATTTTGTATGTGAAGTACACTACAGCAGTTACTCCACACTACACTCACATGGATAACTCCGTTAGTTTACAAATTGATGAGTCCAGTTAATGGTATGTCCATGTGATGTTTACTGGCTGTACTCTGGCATTGGGTATGTATATCACAATTAGCTACACCCGATAATGTGCTACACCTTCATATGACCGTGGATGCAGCATGCTGGGGTGACAAATGCCTGTCATGGTTACATCCCCTGCCTTGACACAACATCCATGATTACATTTCCTGGAGCCCCTCAGTAACGCAGCAGGGAATCCGTGATGAGTGTGTGTAGGACAGTGCTTACACACATGTGCTCCCGCGATTGCCTCTGCTCCAGTAAGCGACAGTTGCTTACTCGATGTTGTGGTGACGGGAGTCACTGTTTGCCCCGTTTGGTGTTTTGCCTCTGACAATCGGGCGTGTACCTACTGATGTACCTGAGAACCTATACACGCAGCACCGACAGATGCTGATAGGTGCATCTACTGTTCAGGTGTTGACATTTCCGTGTCCCAATGGCTGTTGCATGTACAATGTTTGAGGGCTGCCTATGTAGGATTCCACAGTGGGCCACCTATACATCACAATTTACAGGTAGTCATGTTTGTGTGCCATCCATGTTACTGTGTGTGCAGGTGGGGAGGGGAGTCAGTCCATGGGAGCCTACACTGTCAAGGTATGTGCTATACGTTCTCTCTTTGCCAAGGCGTAGGCATATTGGGCATGCCTCCATCCGCCTACTGGGGCTGGCACAGTGTGTCCGTGGTCTGGATCCCTCTGTGCCTGTGTTGGCCTTGGAAATTGCGGTGGGCTGTGAGGCCCTCCCCCATTTTGACCCTGCTGCAGCTGTTTCTGCAGGATCATATTATGTAGCATGGCACATACTATGAAGATGTGGGCACACGTGCCTGGAGAGTACTGCAAGGCTCCACCAGATGTGTCCAAGCACTGGAACCGTGATTTCAGCATCCCGAACACACACTCTATGATGATTCTGGTTTGTGCATGTGCCTCATTATGGCGTTCTTGCATTGGTGTGTGTGCATTTCTGATGGGGGTCATCATCCTCGGCACCAGTGCATAGCCAGCATCCCCCACAAGGTGGCCTTGTGGGATGTCCCCCCTGACAAATACCTGATACAGCTGTGAGGCATGCCAGATATGGGAGTCGTGGTAGCTTTCAGGGCTGCCAGCACACACATCCATGATAATGCCCTGGGCATTGCACATGACCTGGCAGTTGATGGAGTGGAATCCCTTGTGGTTTATGTAGCGCCTACCATACACACTGGGTAGTGACTTAATTTGTATGTGCGTGCAGTCTATCGCACCCAGTACCTCTGGGTAGTTTGCCACATGGTGGAAGTGACGCATATTGCTGGCCAACTCCTCCTGAGTTCGGGGGAAGTATATATGCTCATTGGCATGTGGTAACATGGCATCCAGGAACTGGTGTAGTACCCTGGATGCCGATGCCTGTGAGATCCCCATTATATCTCCAGTTGGCCTTTGAAAGGTACCTGTGGCTAGAATTCCCAAGCTTACACATACCTTCGTGTCCACTGGGATGGGTTCCCCTCTGTTGTTTCTGGTTCTCAGGCGTGGCCAGCACAGCTCTACTATTTGCTGTAAGATGTCCCTGTCCACCCTGTAATGCTCTACTATCTCCAGAACATGTAGCCCCTGGTAGGTTACCCTTGGTCTGAACACTCTTCTCCTTCTCCGAGGTTTACGGTGGTTGTCGGCATCATCCTCCACAACACCGTCAGTCTGTAACACATGCTGATGAATCACAGCTTTGGCAGCTCCCAACATGTACATTTTAAAAGTTCCCCATCTGTTTACACCTATGGTGCAGTGTTTGGGAATACACAGGTGTGTGTTGGGTGCTTTCACACTTTATACTGTTTTGCTGTGAACACTGATGATGTCATAGGGTGTGTATGTATGATCGTGGCTACAGGGTATCTTCTGTATTTTATTAATGGAACCACTATTGTGCTGCCTTTGGTGTTGCATTACATTTGGATGCCGTGAATTACCTCCTGCCCTTCCGTTTACATTTGTGCATGTTACACCTACCATTTGCTGGCATGCATCCAGCAGCCTGCTTTCATTTGTACTTTCCTAGACCTGGCTTATCTTGCGTAATGTGTGCTATTGCTGGTCTACTGTGGGTTTGTTTGCTCTGCTATGACAGTTCTCCTATCTTTGCATTCCAAGTTCTCCCCTCCTTTCTTTGCAATCCTATGCCTCCCCTATCCTGTTTTGCAGGTTTCTGCATGCAGGCTTGTCTACTGCCGTCGATTGGCCACCGTGAGTTGATTGGTGTTAATTGCTCATTAGTACGCCAATTACGCTGCTTCAGCATTTCCTTCTTTTCTTCCCCTGACCTTCCTCTTTGTGCTATTGTTCGCAGCACGTGCATCCGCATACCGGGTTTTGGGCACAATTTCATCCCCTTACACAAGCGCTTTCGGGCACCATGTGTGCTCTCAGCTAAACGGTTCTATACCTTCCTCTCCACCTCTGTCCTGCAGCTTTGCTTAGCAACAACCAGGCCAGATTTGCATTACTCCAATGTGCTTACTGATACGGTGGCACACCCCTCTGCTGATGTCATGTATCACCTCGGTGTTATAGCGCTGCACCATCAGGTACATCCTTAATCCAGCAGGACGTTTGCGATTCAGTATTACCTGCCTCATTTGCATGGCATTGACTTCTATTTCATAGTTACAGCGCCAAACACTGTTGAGGGCCCTTGGCAACCCTTGCGCCTTGCTTGTGGTGTGCCATGCCTACCATTGCATATTATGGTGCAATCCTGATTTGTCTTACATTGCGATTTTTATGACATTTGTATATATTTTCTTTGTATTCCTGTTTGCGCACACATGCCCTGCGATTGTACTGTGCGTTACTGTGGACATGACATTAAATGTTGTTTTTTACATGTTGTACATCTTTTTTTGTGCCATTGGCTGTGTATTTTGCCATTGGCATATGTTAACTTTGTAATACATGAGTCTGATCCGCTTCCATAACTTCGATATTCTGTTTGGGAAAATGTAAACCGTGTTTTTTGGTTTACATTTCCATGGGCTTGTGCTATGCCTGCACCACTTTGTGAATCGCTGTATGCCTTCATTAGCATGGTGCGACACTGTGCATGGGGTGATTTGCATACCTATGCCGAGGGCTGCATAGATCTGGTGTACGCCGGTAGTGCACGTGGAGTTGGTTCGTACCTGAATTGCTTGGTGGACATATTTGGCATTATTCCGCATACGCTACGCCTGCGCCTGGCGCAGGCTTCATGAATCTGGCAGATGGTATACTGTCTATGACATAAGAGCTAAATTCTAGTGCAGTTTCAAGTGGTGAGTTATTGGGAGATAGGTTATAGTTTAATTTTTTTCCAGGATGTAAGATTTCTTTAATGGCTGACCAGAGCTTTTTAGGGTTATGTTTACTATTGCTCTGAAAGTTCTTATAGTTTAGTTCTTTTGTGTTTATTATTTGGTTTTTAGTACAGTTGTAGGGTATTCTGAAGTTTTCAAAATATTGTGAGGTTTCATATTTTTGCCATTTTTCCATAATTTTTGTCTATTCTGCATTAGCATTCTACTCTTTTTGGATAGCCAAATAGCATTATTTGTTTTTAGTGCTCTTCCTTCTAGGAGGTACACAACTATTTAGGAGAATTAGGAAAATTGTACTGAATTAATTTACAGCATTATCTAAAGGTAGGATTTTTAGTTGATAGTTAATAGATGATAGTGTAGTAATGCATATTTCTGGATTAAACTTGGACAGGTTTAATGTAATTTTAAAAACATGCTGTTTAAGTGAATGTTTGAGATGTCTGATTGTATAGATTGGGAGATGATCAAGGAGAGAGTGTGACATTTGTTTGTTTGTTTGTTTATTTATTTATTTTGCATTTGTTAACTGGGAAAATCCGACTGGATATATATCCATTTTCAGTGGAGGCCCAGGGAGAAAAGCTCCACATGTAAACATAACAAGCAAATTTTCATAGTAAAAGAAATATATATGAAACAAGCTTATTTTCATAAAATAAGAAAAAAGGAAAATTAATGCTTTTTTTTTGGTTTAATGTTATGTAGGTTTACAGTTTGAAGAAATAGAAATTTACATATAACATGCAAATATTTGTAGGAAAACACATTATTCTACAAGATTGTATAGGTTCAGCCATCCATGGTATTGACTGACATATCCAACATTCAATGGTATAATGTTTGAAGTATGATAATATGACAGACATTGTACCTATGGAGGTGATTTTGCTGGGGTTTGATACAGGATCCAGTCTAATAAGGAATTTGATGTCTTGCTGTAATGTGTGGGGCTATTAATTAGTTATGTCAACCATATACATTCATGCTAGATGTAGGGGAGTTATCGGTTATGTATAACAGAGTGGTATTGATATCACCTAGTAGAATTTCCTTGTGGAATTGTTATGGATGTGGAATGTAGAGCATCTTCCAGTGTAGCTGTATTGTCACCAGGAGGGATATAAAGGAGAGTAATACATATTTGTTTATATTTGTTTATTGCCAGGAAAATATTAAGAAACTCTGCTGAATTGAATTTTGGTATTGGTTTGTTGTAGGTGGAAATATGGTAACTCTTAGAAAATATTAAAGGAGTGCCATCACCTTTCAGTAATCCTGGCATATAGCTCAGTAGTTTTATTTCTTATGCTTCTAATATTTATGGTGGCAAAAGTTAGAATACTAGGGTTGGGGATGATCATTGTCGGATTAGAGTAGTGTGTGGAAGAGAATTGTCTTCATGCTGACTGTGATAGGTGGGATCAAGATTAGAGTGAATGTCTCCTCCTAAGAGACTTTTAGTATATTGGGATATTATTGATTCTTTGGACAGTATTTTTCCAGTTAATGTTCTCTTGATTTGAGTTGAAATGAAGTTAGTCAGTATTTTGGGTAAATGTGACGGGCATCATTATCTAGGTTTGATGAGATGTTTGAGGAGTTTAGGGATGAAGTATGAATAGATGGCTGGGGCACATTTGGAGAGATGCTGAAAGCTAATATTGAGTCATGGTAGGATGAGAGATGGCTCAGTAGGAGGAGAAGAATAGAGGGTAAACTGAGAAGCAGCATGATGAGGGATCTGTATTTTAGTGATGCAGGTAGTGAGGAAGTAGGAATCAAGAAGGAAAGTTGCAGGGCTGTAGGATATTTTCCAGTGGTAGAGTCTGAAAGCTGGTAGAAGAAAGGTAGGAAGAAAGTAAGTTGGGTTGTCCTGGTATCTTCTCTTATGTTTCTGAAAAGTAAGAAATAGAAGGGTTTGAAAGGACAGAGTATGAGTATGTAGTTAAGAAAGGTAGTAGTAAAAGTTTATATTGGGAAAGTAGAAGTTGAAATGTACTGTAATGGATAGGTACTGCTGGGGGAGGGATTTGAGTAGGAATAGCTATAGTACAAAGCAGTATGGGTGGGAGAAAGGTTATTAAGAATTATGCTAAATGTTAGATGGAAGTCGGGAATTAGGAAAATATAAACAGGAGTGTTTGTATGATAGTAGTAAAGTTATATGGAGAGGGATAGGGAATGGGTGTCAGTGGTGAAATGTGTATATGGGAAGTATAATGGTAAAAAAAAGAGGAGGTGTGTGTGTGGGACTTAGGGCTAGGGAGTGTAGCAAGTATCCCACCCTCAGGTCAATTATTACAGTGAGCAATCAGTTAACAGCCAACACGTAAGAAGGAGGCACAAAGTAGAACATGTTTTCTTTCATTTACTGACTGCAGAAATCAGGAAGGAGACTAAGTAACTGGCATATACACTGTAATCTACTGAACAATAGAAAGGGCAGTGGCCAACTTAGTAAGTGGTCCTTAAGAGTGCAAGGACTACTCCTTTGGGGGAAAATCACAGCCACTTTCCAGCACAGTGCAAGCATGTCTTTGACTACTTAAAGTTAAAAAAGCAAGGCTGTTCATGTTAAACCTGCTTACATTGCACAATGGCAACATTCTCAATGAAAACTTTCAGGGGTTGTGCCTTGTAGCAGAACTCCTGCAGTGTCAGGATCAGGACTGAATGTAGCTACCACAGGCTATTGCACAATGACAACGTTCTTAGTTAAAAGCTTTAAGGAGTTGGGCCTTGTGGCAGAGAGGGAGAGAGTGTACACACACACACACACACACACACACACACACACACACACACACACACACACACACACACACACACACACACACACTGTGTCTGACAGTCCCAAGAGCAAGTTCTTTTCAGCAATTTTAATCCGCACTGGGTCAGCCAATATAAAGTACAATGTAGCAGAATTATCTCATTCTTTAACCATATCCTGACAATATCTGACTGTACAAGGGCTAATCCATGTCTGGTGACAGAAACTCTCCACAAATGTTTCCTCAACAGCATTTCTCAAAGTGGTGGTAGCACGTCTATGCTTGTGAACATGTTTAGTGCCTATCACTTATGTCGCTCTCCTACATTGGATACAATAGAAAAATCTTTGTGGTTTCTGTTCAAGCAGCTTTATTATATACAAGCACATCACAATATATTTTTCCTGACTTTAACTTAAGTAACTTATATACAAACTAACTACTGCAATCATACATGCTCACTCTCTGGCTACATTCTCAAAATGGCACTGGGAATAGCACATGCCCAGTATTTATATGTGCACGTTCAGTCCTTCATATGCTTCTTAAAGATACAGCACATACACTCTGATGTACATCCTCTCTCTTTGAGAAATAGATCATGCAATGCTATGAATCTATTTGGTATGCAATTGTACTATTTCCCATACTGAGGCTTGTCTTCTAACAGTTCCTTTAACATTGCATCTCTGAGGAAAGACATCCTATGTCATGGTTGATGAGTTTTAATTAGATCCAACACGTGTATTTATTGCCGAGGTAGCGGCAGCACATAATATTCTATGTGCCCTATGCTTATATATGCTGTGTAAATTCCATAAACAATGAAAATCTTAATTTTCTTGTTTTAATTGTTTTTCAAATTATGGTTAAAATATGCTGTGGCTTAACTATAATTTGAATAATTAAGATTCCACTCATTTGTTTAATATGACCACAGTTTTTTGTTTTATTCTTCATATATATATATATATATATATATATATATATATATATATATATATATATATATATATTTTTTTTTATATATATTTTTTATGTCATGCTGCTCCTAACTAGGAACTATGTTTTGCCTAACTCTTTTACTATTGGTCATGATTAGAATGTTGCAAACCTCTTCTTAACTCAGGATTGGTTAGATGTATATATTGTCATCATACTTTCTGGTTTTACATCTGGTACTTCTGATTTGTCAATTTTTGTAGGTGTGTTAGTTGCAATTAATATGATTGGCTACTCATTGCTATTTTAACCAATATGGACCTCTGTACTTTATGATCTGATGAAGGCGAAGTCTCGCCGAAAGCTCTCATCAATGTACTTAGGCCTTTTGTTTGTTTTCTAAATAAACTACATTTTACGTTTATGCTTCAGTTGCCTTTTCACACAGCCTCAGCCATGGTGCCACTTCAGGATTTTTACTGTTTTTGCTTCAGTTCGACCTGAAACGTCTTCACCGTGAGTAAGATATATTTTTCTATTTCCTCATGAGCATTGGATGATGCGGTCTCTTCAATGCTTTGTTCAGATCTCTTGGGTTTATACATATACTGAATTCATCTGAGCCTTTGTGAACTGCTACCATGGATGACACCCATTCAGTTAGTTCTGTAACTGGACAAATTACACCTTGCTACACCATTTTATCTGACTGAGCCTTGACTTTATCCTGCATAGCTATTGGAACTCTTCTTACTGGTCTAACTACTGGAGTGACCTCTGGGTCTAACTTAATGTAATAAACAACTAAAAGTTTGCCCAACTTGTCATCAAAAACATCAGCATACTCTGAGAAAATGGCTTCAGAAGAATTGGAATTAGGATATGCACTTATGTGATGAACTTCTTTGGTAAAAGAAAGCAGATTCATTCTCAAACTGTCTCTGAGACCCAATAATGACTGCACTGGTCTTTGGACTACATCACCAATTACTGATACACCAGCTGCATAAAAAGCAGACTGATGCAACTCTACTTGATCAATTTGCTTTTTTGTGTGACCTTTCTTTACAATTGTGTGGGGTTTACTTGATTTGCAAAACATTTGAAAATGGTTCCATTTTTTACACTTGTGACACTGCTGACCAAATGTTAAGCATTTCTCTCTTCTAGGCTCATGATTGGTACCACAGTTGTGACAGTAAACAATAAAGCTGGACTTGGGTTTTGCTGATTCATGTTTGTATTGCACTGAGCATGCTCCTTTAACTGAACTAGTCTTAGAACTTACTAGAAAACTATGTGGTTTCCCTGGTGAGCCAGCAGGGGTTGTGGCTACCATGTGTTAGGCCTACTTCTGTTTGCATGCTATCTACATTCACTCTGGTGCCTGCTGAAACCATGCTCTTGTCACTTGCAAGCATACTTGTGTGTTTCTCTGTAACTTCATGGATTTGACAAATCTCAGTGGCTTTACTCAATGTTAAATCACTGTCATGAAGCAAAATATTTCCCACAGCAGCACTATAAATACCGCACATGAGCCTGTCCTTTATTAACTCATCTTTTAAGTCACCAAACTGAAACATTTTAGATTTGTTGCTCAGACCTGTTATATAAGCTGCAAAAGTTTCCCCTGGTTTCTGATCTCTCATGTAAAACAAATGTCACTATAATGTAATATTTGTCTGGGGTTGCACATTTCTCTGAATTTGCACTTTAAACACTCAGGGTCTTCCCTTGATTCACCCTGAACAACAATAAGATGATTTTCACCTTCTCCCTCATATACTGCTGGTGCATACACAAATGAATGCTCTCTTTCAATGGCTTCTGACCCAGCTAGGTCTAGAGAAATGAATGCCCTGGTGCATGCATCTTTATCTGAATAAGCTGCCTGTATAAAAATATTGTATCCTTGCCTTGCTCAAATATTCTCCAATTCTCTGCAATATTCTGATCAAATACAAGTGGTAAGGGCTTTCAAAATCTGTCTGCCAGCTTAACACATATCAGTGAAGGGTTTTGGAAATAAGCACAAACACATCCACATACACATATGATAGAAATATATGCCAGTATCTGTTACTTTGCCCAGTAATACAGCAAGCCTCTGTATAACTGAACTTTCAAAATAAGTCTTTCGGGTACTGTAATATTCTTAAAATTACTGTATTGCAAGAAATCACCTCTTATCAATATAAGAAACATTTCAAATAACTACACAATGCGAATGAACTGGGCAGAAGAATCACAGAGTCAGACACATGTCGAAATAACTGTACTTTGTGAATAAATAGTACCCAGCACACTGAAATTTCCCCAAAATAATGGTACCTTGCTAGACAATTGTTTTGCTTTGTGAATAGACACACCCAGCACAAGAAACATTTCAAAATGGCTATACTTTGACTGTACTTCACAAAATAGTTGCACTTTGGACACAAATAACTTTTCAGAATACATGCACAGTAATAAGCACACACTGTAAGTACTTTTACACACTTTGAGATACTTTGAATAACTATAGTTATGCCCTTGATACAATACAAAGTCATAGTTATGCCAAAATACAGCACTTTGCCAAAACACATGCAGTTGCCTTGCTTCATTTACACTTAATGTGCCCTTTTTGCCCTTATTATGTTTGTTTTGCTTGTTTAATTGCTTTTCATGCCCATTGTACTTTTCTTGTGCTTGCTTTACTCTAAACATGCACATTGTGCCTCAAACACACTCATTTTACTTTAAACATACTCATTTCACTTTAAACACACTCTTTTTGCCATTTTGTGATAATCGTTTCATCAAAAATCTTAATCTTAAACATTTCCCTTAGTTAATAAACCTTTTGTGCCTCCCGCTTGTTTAATAATGTGGTTTGTGCTCTTGTAATGCTCCATTTTATCTTTTTATAAAATAAGCAGTTTGTGTGAATTCTCATTACCTTTGGTTCTTTTCTATCTCTTTTTTGTGCTCATTTCTCTTAGTTTACCTTCACTGTTGTCTCTGCACCTCATGTATCCAGATATCATTCTCTGGAATCCTGGTTCTGACACCATGTCACTCTCCTACTTTGGATAAAATAGAAGAGTCTTCATGGGTTCTGTTCATGCAGCGTTATTATATACAAACACATCATGATAGAAGCTTACTGACTTTAACTTAAGTAACTTATATACAAACTAACTACTGCAATCATACATGCTCACTTTCTGACTTCACTTTCAAAATGTCACCCAGAATAGTATGTGCCTGGTATTTATATGTGCACGTTCAGTCCTTGATATGTTTCTTAAAGATACATCACATACACTCTGCTCTACAACTTAGTTGTCTCTTATTGGTCATTCAAGAAGCTAAAGTCACTGCAAGCTCATCAATATGGCAGGTCAGTTCCTGAAAGCAAAAAAAAATAAGACTGAATATGAAAACACGGGGGGGGGGTCATATCAATAGCTGCTCTTCATTTCTTTCTCACAAGCTTGCCTTAATTCAGGAGATGTGTATCCCAATACATTTAGAAGATATATAAATATACATGGATCATTTGTAAAATAAGGCCATTATTAAGAGAAAGGGACCAAGCTTTGGATTATTTTAAGAATGACTTTTACTTACCTCAGGAGGTGATGCAGAAAAGAAACTTACTCTACCATTTGTTAGGGTTATAGGTTCATAGGCAGATGTTAGGCAATCAGTGGGCAGACCAATCCAATCTAATCAATAAGGCATATTCCGAAGTTCCCTAAAACTTCAAGAAGGATAACACAAGATAGACCAGGGGAGAACCTGAGGACCTCATCAAATAATCTAGGTGTACCTTGAAGGCTGCAGGAGTGTTACTCTGCTTGATATATAGTAAAATTTGTTCCAGAGGTGAGGGATATACTGAGTGTGCATGTCTTATTTACCTGAAGGTTTAGTTCTTCTATATTGGTATTTAAAGAACCACTTGTTCTGCAAAGGAAGGTGAAGACTGGATCATTCAAGTCTCAAATGGCTAGACAAAGAGCCCCTCACAAGAATCTATAAGAAACTGAGTATACACACAACACTGTCCAACTTTCCTGGTAACAGAAATCTTTGAGCCCGCTGATGTTTCTAGTTAGGAATTTCTGAGGTCTCTCAAATTGATTTATATTATTAGACAAATACATGCCAAAAGGTGCATCATATTCAATGATGTTCTGACAAGATGCAAGTAAAGGGTAATTAAGACTTCTTTGAATCTTGAGGCGGTGTCTCTAGAAATTAGATAAGCTGGACAGAAGGCTTTCTGAACTACTTCAGAGACATTTATTTATTTATTTATTTATTATATTTATTGACATCAATTACTGGGAGACTTCTGGGTAGGAGCCCGTTTTCAATGGAGGCCTGAGAAGAAAAGCTCCAAATTATTACAAAACATTTTAAGAACAGTAATTTTACAGTCTCTAAATGTAATACAAAAACAGAGTTGAAATAATCAGAACATTAGATGTAATATGAAAACATTGGTTAAGAATAGATATACATTATTTATCAATGATTTAACAGTTAGAGAAATTCTGGCCAGTTTATAGAGACAAAAAACAAACAAAAAATCTGGAACAACTAATGAAAATATATTAAACCGAACCAGAGCCACAAAATGATGATAAAACTTTTAATTGAACACATCCACAGTAAGCGCTTTCATCTACTAAGGACTTCTTCAGACTGTATAATGTGTTACAAAATATACAATCATTAAATACAAATGATCTATGATGTCACATGACATAGCCTTTTCCTTTTAAGGAAAGCAATGAACTCCTTCCTGTCATTCAAACCCGGTGGATGGCAAGCGTTCAATTTTACTTGTCATTTATACTCCTTCCAACTCATTTCTTCTTCTACATCAAATTTTTTGTCTGCTTCCAAAACTTCATCCAAAACACAAAACTTAAAATTTACTTTGCACTTGTTGTCCTTATAATACTTACTTAAAGCATTTTTATCATCTTGCACACTTACAGCATACTTGTGCTCATACATTCTTTTATTTAATTCTCTTGTTGTTCGTCCTACATAAAATGCAGTACATGACATACAAACAATCAAATACACTACAAATCTTGATTTGCAAGTGTATCTGCCTTTTATATGCACCCATGCAGTACCCACTTTAATATCTTTGACCTCAGTCAACAGCAAATCACATAAACTGCACTTTAAACATTTGTACATTCCTGGATTGCTGCATTTTAGCACTTTACTGCATAACTGACTCTGAAATAAATTTTTAAGGCTTTTACCTTTTTTCTGCACAAAGACTGGGGGCATCTCCCACCTTTTGACCTACTTCAGTACTGCACTTTAAAAATTTCCAATTGTCTTTTATAATATGTTTATGGTATGAGCATCAACACTGTTAGCAACTTGCATAGAAGTTTTGAAATCTTTTATTTCCTTCTTTTTTGCTATTACTACCCCATCACTCCTATACTTAACAATTTCTCTGTAGCAGAGTTCTACATCATTTTTGGGATACCCTCTGCTGATAAACTTATCACAGAGCAGGGGCGGCTCGTCCTATCGGACTGCCGGACTGCAGCCCTCCCACCTAGACAAAAACAAAAAAAATCTGTTAAACTTAAACACAAAATTCAGTTCACATGCCCCAATCCTGACTGCCTTACCAGTGGATAAGCACAAACAGGTACCCAGCAATCATTGCTGTGAGGTACCAAGATTCTGTGCGGTGACGACCACACCACACAGAGGAGCTCCAGACTGCTTCAGCCTCAGTCAGAGCCAATGAGAGGACTGAGCTGCTCTTGCAGGACTTGCGAGACAGTGCGCGGGCTTCAGTCAGGAGCAAAGGTATGTGTGCTGATTGCTTTACATCTTCTGGGCTGAAGGAGCTGATCACAAAGGGTGTGTATGGTTGGATTGCTTTCCTACTTGGGCTGATGAGTACTGGGTCGCTTGGTGAGGTGAGTACCTACTTGGGCTTCGCTCAGGGCTGGTGTGTACCAGGTCGCTGGTGTTCTCATTTGGGCTGATCGCTGGTGTTTTCATGGTCGATCGCTGGTGTTCTCATTTGGGCTGATCGCTGGTGTTTTCATGGTCTATCGCTGGTGTTTTCGTGGTCGATCTAGTTGTTGGCTGGTAGGAGGGTGTGTGTGTGTGTGTGTGTGTGTGTGTGTGTGTGTGTGTGTGTGTGTGTGTGTGTGTGTGTGTGTGTGTGTGTGTGTGCGTGAGTGAGATACAGAGAGAGAGAGGTAGAGATGCTTTATTCTGCCATCACATTTAGGACTGATTATCTTCTTTTCCTTACTGCTTCCTGGGATAAGGTTGGAGTCCACCACCATCCTGTGTAAGAACAGGTAAGTAATGTCAGCTCTATTTTTGCACCTTCATGGGCACACACACACACACACACACACACACACACACACACACACACACACACACACACACACACGCACGCACGCACACACACACACACACACACACACACACACACACACACCCACATACACGCACACAAGCAAACACACACATACACACACACACAAACACACACACACACAAACATACAAACTCATATCATGAAGTGACAAAAATTACCTTTGCTAGGTGTAGTATGAAGAACATAATTACTGTTGACCCACAATGCACTCCTTTTTGTCTTTGTCTCATTTTTTTATGCTGTGCTGCTTAGAGTAAGAAGTACAAGTTCTAAGCTCTCATCTTGTTTGAATGCCCTGCTTGTACTGCTTGTTGTCCATATTATGTTTGTGACTCATTTCTGATAGCCCGAAGTATTATAATGAGTAAATTTTCTCTCACTGGCAGAAATAGAAAGCATACATCAACCTCCAATCAATTCAAAGTGATAGCTGCAAAGAGAGTTCGGTCTTTTTTTATTATAGGAACGAGACTGCAGTGTTTATCAACCTAAATTAATTCATTTGTAGGAGCATAAAAGCATTGATTATCACAAAAGTAACACATTGACTGTATGGCCTGTTTACAAACATAAGCTTTCAGTAAAATGTACTTTGTTATTGCTTACAATGTTCATGGTATACAAGTGCTTAAGAAAGGATTCACTTTGTTTATTCAGTCTCCAGTGAAACATTAAAATGATAATAACCATTCTCAGCTGCTAGGAATATGTTTTATTTATTCAAATTTGGCAACTTTACTAAGTTGAACTAATAAGACTACTATGATTCAATACAATATTTATTCCCTAGTTGGTTTACTAAAAGAATGTCTTCCATTTCGGCATTTGCATATGCAACTGAATGTCTTACTTAATTGTCTAGAGGTAAAGGAAGCCAGTGTGTGTAGCCTAAGGTATATGACTTTTATTAAACATCTAATAAGTCAACTCAGGTTGCTAGTCATATTAATCAAGTTTAACATTTACCAGTCCATGACAGACATTATTGTGTCAGATTTCTGTTAATATTCAAATGAAGTTCTCATTGCCTCCAGCATCATCCTCTAATTATGCAGCTGTTTCACCAATGATTCATTGAATCAGCATTTTATAAAGATGAAGTGGCATAGCCTAATGTACTCATGTACATTCATTAATGTTTGAGGCATGGAAATATGCTGTCTGTCACTTTCTATACAGCATTTGTTAGCACTATAACTTGATACATTCATTTAATCCATCTATTTAAATTCACTTACAGGATACAGGCAGATCAAAGGGTATTTGATAACTGCTTTGCCAAAATGCTTCCTCCAATTTTAGCATTTATAGATTCTGGAGTGGATAATTCATTAAAATAATCAGTGATTAAAATGTTATGTATGGGAAAATGTACAAATCACCACATTAAATGAAACCATAAACAAGACGATAATTGCAAAAATCAGATTATTTTTTCAGAAATAAGAATATTGTACATTTGATTTAAAAACTGGTTAGCCTTTGCATATGTAGTCTGGAACATTAATGAATCAAGCCTTTTGTTTGTTTCCTGGTGCTTTTGTTTGCATTCTGCCATCTTCCTTTCTGGTTGTTGTTGGTCTTTCGGCTTTTTCCTGGTTAGGGGTTGCCACAGCGGAACTCCGGTCCACTAATGATTGGCAGTAGATTTTTACGAACGCGGAAGTGCCAGCTCGACGTTCAACCTTCAACAAAGGCACGCCCATTTATGCATGCCTTTCGAACGCCCACCCAACCGTGGGGAGGACATGCAGACTCCACACAGAAGGCACTCCAGCCGAGAATCGAAAGGGAGAACCTCTTGCTGTGAGGCAACGACGCTACCGCTACACCTTCCTTTCTGGTCGGACTTCAAAACAATCAGTTTCTCTCTGCTGCATTTGTACACATCAAGTGACCATTTTTTGTCAAGCATGGTGAATTTTTACATAAGTTAAATATATAAAAAAGTTCTATATTCCCTTCTTATTGCATATATTGAAGTAAACCTAACCATGGATTGGGGTGTGAGCTGTTTTAATGCAGACCCCCAAGATGCCTATATTATGTATAAAAAAGGAATTATGCAAGCTTGCAAGTAAGAACACACAGTAATATTTATAATAAAGGGAATACCTGTTATAGACTGTTGATCTGCCCCTTTCCATTCACAAGGGATAGTATGTCTAGTTAGGGCTGGATAATCTGAGATGGGCAAGCCACTCTCAGATGAGTCACAAGGTAGTGGAGATTAGGGGAAAATAGGAAGCAGATAGAGAAGAAATGTGGTAAGGATAGGCAAGAATAAGCCATGCCAAGCAGGATATAATTTAAAATGAAGCTCACCACCTTTCCATTGCAGATTTGGAGTGATCTAAGTACAACTAGCCTCATTCTGTCCAGACAATGTAGAACAAGACATTGGCAGCAGTTTGGTAAGGCCTACTTATCTGAATTGCTTTCCTACTTGGGCTGATGATGTACCAGGTCACATGGTCGATCGCTGGTGTTTTCATGGTCAATCTAGTTGTTGGCTGGTAGGAGAGGGGTGTGTGTGTGTGTGTGTGTGTAAAATGCCCCAGTTACTATATACTAGTGGCTAGAGAGAACAAATGGTGGTGGGTAGAGATACCCAGGCTTGAACCCTGTACCTTGTATACAGGTGTTAAGGACCTGAATTCCCTACCCACCACCATTTATAAAAACAATTGCAGATTTTTGCCTCATATTCGATCTGATCTGTTCCTCATAATATCTGTGGTTTCTAAATGTTGCAATGCTTGATATTTGATGGTGCAGTGGTAGCATTGTTGCCTCACAGCTGCAGGTTCTCAGGTTTGATTCTTTGCTGGGGTGCCTTCTGTGTGGGGTCTGCATCTTCTCCCTGTGTTTGTGTAGGTTTGCTTTTGTGTCCTCCTATGTTACTTACAAAGACATGTCTGCATTATTTCTTCCTGGGTCTCTGCCCTAAATTGTTTTTTTGTTCCAAGTCAAATTGTCCTGATTAACAAATGTTAAATAAAATTGGCAGGCATTTGAATTTCAGACTTCAGGTTTCTGAATGTTTAATTCCTTACATATTTGATGGTGCAGTGGTAGCGTTGTTGCCTCACAGCTATAGGCTTTCTGGTTTGATTCTTGGCTGGGGGTGCCTTCTGTGTGGAGTCTGCATCTTATCCCTGTGTTTGTCTGAATTTGCTCTGGTGTCCTGCCATTTTACAAAGACATGTGTCTGCAGTATTTCTCCCTGGGCCTCTGCTGAACATTGTTTTTGTTCCGTCAGAAGTAAAATTCACAGGCATTTGAATTTCAGACTTCATGTTCTTCAGAAAATACATAGTAACACAACCTTTTATTCTAGCAATTTTCTAAGTTTATAAGATGAATATTTGAAATTTGTCCTTATTTTTGGGACTATATTACCCCATTATTGTCTTTGTCCAGGTTTTTTGTGCTAAGGTTGACAACTATGGCAAGAACTGAATTCACTGAATATATCTGAGGGCTGTATTCCCTCATTACTGGGTTTGTCCAAGTGTTTTGTGCTAAGAGGTTGACAGCTATGGTGAGAACTGAATTCATTAAATGATAGCCATTTAAGTTTCAGTCTTCCACTCTTTCACAAAGCAGCTGATTTGGCGTAGTGGTATCTTGCTCTGACTGTTTTGCACAGGGGCCTTGGCAGTAAAATGTATGGTGGTAACACAGCATTTTATTCTAGCAACTTTCCAATATTATACAAGCAATGTGTCCCTGGTTTTTGGCCTTTTGACCCCCCCCCAATAAATTTGGCTTTTTCCAGATTTCTTGTGCTGCGAAGTTGAGATGCAGTTGAGTATTGAGTAGATTTTACAGGGAGCTGAGAGCTGCAGGGGAAGGGAAGTTTAGTGCTGCTTACGAAGTCGGCTTGCATTGTTAATAGCACAACAGGTTGTGTACGTGCTTTTGATGCAGAATGTTGTTGGTTCTACTCCCACAAGGGGTGAATGCTGCCATACTGAAAAAGTTAAGATGCTAACTATGAGCCTGTTATCAGTTTGCCATCCATTTCCTATTGCAATATTACTAGCTTATCATTTTTAATGTAATATAGGCAATTTATTCCTCGGGCATCAGACGCTTTAATTTTTCGATGAAACCATGAAATATAAAGGTGTTTGCTAACAGCAACCTCTTCATTAGTTACAGATTTATTTAATGTGGAATTATTTAGATGACTTTTTTACTTCAGAGATTGTGCATATTTACTGAAAATGGTGGACTGTAGAATTCTGCATATTTACTGATAATGGTGGACTGTAGAAGTTTGAGTAGACGTTTATGATGGAAATTTTCTGAATTGGGCAGTTTTGTCATTATTGGTGCATGTGTTTTGTTTCATTGTTTACTGGAAAAATGTTCAAAACAATAGGAAGGTGTATCAAAGAGCACATGTATGTTTCATATGCAAGGGACCTATGATTTGAAAACAGCCCAGAATTAATCTTTATCTGCCACTGGTAAAATGTATTTTCTTTGAATGTGGGTTTCAATGCTGTTTCAATGAATGTAAGTTTCAAGGGCAGAGAAGTTTTAATGCTAAGTTTGTTTAGCAGATGTCTTAGTGTTTGTGCTGTAAAATGCAAAATAAAACTTTCAAATGAAGTCTAAATCATCATAGAAGTAAATCAGTATGCACATTAGTGTTTATAGTAAATGTAGTGAAATAGCCAAGTAATGGATCATTGGAATGGCTGCAGGGGGCGGCTCCATTCGACCATGATTTTGTGAGGGGGAAGGGTGGCAAACTTAGACAGCCTCAGCTGAACTACACCTCCCAACCATCCAGATTTTCAAAGAATGAATAGATTTTTGCTTCTTATTTTTGGTTTGTTCCTCATAAAATTAGTGGTTTTCTGGCAAATCATTTAGGAATAAAGTCACTAAATAATGACACACTGAGTTTCAGACTTCATAGCCTTCAGAAAAATGCATGCTAAAATAAGATCTGTTGCTCTATCAACTGTCTCAGTTTATACAAGAGCAATTGTTAGTACTGTTTATATGTTCCCCCAATATATTTGGCCTTGTCCAGATTTATTGCATTAACAGGTTGAGAGGTAAATGCAAATAAATTGCTTTATAGAATTAGGCATAGCCAAACCTCTCAACTGTCCCTGATTTTGGCTCAAAATGTTGCTCTTCCCCTAATAATCCCTCTGCAAAATAGCAATTTTGGAAGAAAACATGGAGGGTTTACCATTAAGAAATAATTGTAATAATCAGAGTTATAGATTACTCATATTAAAGTGTCCCTTCCTTGACAGGTTCCCAGCTGTATTGTGTGGCTATTTTATATTTTTACATCACATTTTTGGTCCATTTTTCTTAAAATTGTGTTTTTTTTGGCAAATTAGTGACAAATCATTAAAGACTGAAGTTAGAAAATAATGACAGACATTTGGGTTTCAGATTTCATACCATTCAAAAAATTCATACTAATGCAAGATCTATTCTATTATCTTTCTAAGTTTATAAGAGCAATATTTTAAAAATTGTCCTTATTTTTGGGCCTTTGTCCCACTTCTTTGTATGGCTTTGTCCAGATTTCTTGCTCTGAGGTTGAGAGGTATGACAAATGTGTCAGGGTCATCACAGTCATCCAGAGACATTTCAAATTGTGACATACTTGTTGCACTCCACTCCCCCATGTAGTGACTCTGGATGTGTCAAAGCAAGGCAAGGAGTAGTTATGCAGTGTAAATGTGCAGGGTATCCCCCCCCCCCATCCAAGGAAGACACAAGTACTAGAGTGGCTTTTCATCTGTCCTTGATTTTTGCAGAACAGTCTGGTTTCTGTCATATTTTTTGTACTGTTGGTTTATGCTTATTACTCAAAGTGCCTGTTGCTCTGTGTTTAAGTAGCAATACTTTAATGACCATCAGGTAAGCTTGGCTGAGATTGTAAAATGCAAGTAAGCTTCCTTTAATAAGCATACTGTTAAAGAATTGCCAACATTGAAAGCCTTTCTGTTGTTGCCATGTAGAGAATACTTAATTAGATAATGTATAAGCCTTGGGTATTGAAATGCATATGGCAGTATTTGTAATAAAGGACAGGATTTCATTATTTTAAGAAGCTAATTACACTTGTAGGCTTCCAGTCATCTCTGCAGGCTTTACCCGTAAACTAAACAGAGTGCCAATCGTGTGGTCCATAACCTGTACAGTAATCCTTTTAAGAAATGTATCTTGAGCTTATTTTTTGTTTGCTTTTCATTTTTTACTTTGATCATGTTTTCCCCATGAAACAAGTAGATAGTTGTCAGGCAGCAGGTCTTTTTTTGGATAAGGAACATTTTTACAAGTAGGGGCATCAGAGATTTCTACTTTCAGCATGTTACTTGGTACTTTAATAAAGCTGAATATAAATTATAATTAGAACTGCAGTGCAAGAAGTGGTTTGAGTTGAGTGCTGCTTGTTTTTCTTATACTTGATTTTGACTGGCATTCCAGTAATGTATTTAAAGAGTAATTTATTTTTTCATGCCTCACAACCTTTTTGTTTCCATCTAGATATTAAGTAAGCTGCCATGCAGCCAGTGCATTAAAATATATTTGTTTTCTTCTACACTTCATTTTGTCTTGATTGGACTCGCATAATGACAGTTTGGCACACAGGATAGCGTATTTAATTAAAGTTACAGTTTTTGTGGTTTTGAGCATAGCCCCTCCCCTTTCTAGATGACCACACCCCTTCCCATTGACCCCTCCCATTCAGCTGTCCCCTGCAGCCCCCCTTTGATTTGAAGTCACCACCCGCCACTGTCACACAGACTCATACATTCCTTACTAAAAGTATGAACTTCATCAGTTAGATGGTGTACTCTAGTCAGTTGATCTTTGACAATATTTGTTTTGGTCTTTTTGGGGTGCATACTATCGTAATTCAAAAACTAATTTTTTTGAACCTCCTTCTTATGAATAGCTGTAACTAACTTGCCATTAACATTAGTAATATTAAGGTCTAAAAAATTAATAGTCACCCCATCATAAATAGAAGTAAATTTAAGAAAAGAACAAACATTATTAAGATAACTCAAGAATTATTCCAATAATTTAACATCACCCCTCTAAATTAAAAAAAGCACCATCAATAAAACGCTTAAAAAATGCAATATATCTCATATAACTACTTTCAAACACATGACACTTTTCCCATCCAAGCATAAAAATATTGGCGTAGCTAGGGGCCATGGCGGCACCTATCGCTGCACCATTTACTTCTTTAAACAACTTACCATTAAACTCAAAAAAAATTATAATTGAGAATAATGTCTAACATCTCCATAAGGAGACCAACCATATTGGAAGAAAACTTCTTAGAATTCAAAATTTCAAGTCTAACAACCTCCATACCCTCATCATTGGGAATAACAGTATATAATTTTGCATCAAGGGTGACAAGAATATCATTGTATTCCACTACAAAATCACCCAATAGATTCTTGAATTCAAATTAATCTTTTATATAAGATGAACCTATGGTGGCAACTACTTGTAAATGCCTATCCACAAAAATAGCCAAGGTTTCAGTTTTGCTGCCATTGCTGGCAACAATAGGGCACATAGGTGGCTTGTCCAAATGTTTATGTATCTTGGGCTGGCCAAAAATATGACTCATTTTAGGAGAATGAACATACAAAAACTTCCTAGTATCATCTGTTATGCACCCAGTTACAAACCACTCTTCTATTTGGCCATCAATAAAATAAAAACATTGTTTTTTTTCTGCAAAAACTGTATTTTTATAAAAAGTCATCTCAGATAACATGTTTTCCATTTCAATAATCATTCCTATTCAGAATTACCAAAGCATTCCCATTGTCAGCTTTTGTAACCAGAATGGCATCATTATTTAATAAATCATATAATAACTTCCTCTGGGTCCAACTAAGGTTGAAAATTTTGAACTTGGGCTTGTTTTCAAGCATCTCAATTATTTGCTGCTCACAAACCATTTGGAACACCTCTAATTCCTTAATTAATGGGGGATTATACACAATAGTCCTATAGAACATCCTAGAATCAACAGCATTGTTATGGAATAACAGCTTTAAATTCAACTTCCTAACATAATCTGTTAAACAATTAATGGTGTCACACCTATCCTCCCTTTTTGAGGGAACACAATTCTAACCTTTTTTCAATACATTACACATTTTATCTGTCAGTACAAGGCTGGATAGATTTAAAATTACAAAAACAGTATCAACAGTAACTTGGCAATTTATTTGGGAACATTTTTTTTTTCCAGTTCTTTTTGTACTGAAAGTTCTTTCTCTGTGCCAACACTACTTCTACCCAAGTCCTGCTTGGATTGCCTTGACGCTGATAAACTTTCACTGGCTGGACATTTCCTTCTCTCTGAAAATCCTTATGAGCGTTGTTATCCATATTGCTGGTAGTTTTGCTGCTAGCCGCTGGATTTGGTTCTGAAACACCCATTGCAGAATTAGAAGGCTCATTTCTCTGAGCCAAAAGCTTGGATTTTCTAATGGTGTTATCTTCTGTTTGGATTCTTTCTGTTGCCTCGTTCCTCACATTCTCTGATATTCGTTGTTGCATATTAACCACACCCCTTTCTGCTCCATCACTGCTGACATCAGTAGACTCATAGTCTGCATTATCTCTTAAAAACGTCTTTGTTTTCCGATTTTTTTTTAATTTCATTTTCTTTGCTAAGTTTTTCTTGTATTAATGAAAACTTAGCATTGAAATTATCAGAAGTAAGACTGTCTTTTAACTTGAAATAATGGACTTAATGTTGCTATTTAGCTCATTCATTTGACTAGCATTGAGCTCAAATAGCATTTCTACATGCTGTAGCCCAGTTTTCTGGTTGAGAGCTACCCATTTATTAATGAAATCAGCCAGTACATCAGTTCCTATGGGCATTACTGATATTCGTAGCCCCTTAGGCACTCTTTGTGTGTTTAGGCAACTTTGAAAATACACATTGTCCCACTGGAGTCTCTTTAACTTTAAAAGATCTTTTTCAAACTGATTAAACATATTATAAAAGTTGGGGCTTGTTGAAAGATTTACCACTGGCTGGTCTCTGATGCATTCAAATGGATTAGCTGGAGGTGCTAACCATCCATTAAGCACCTCATCAAATCTTCTGAAGCCTCCTTCACTACTGGCAGCTCCCAAAACATTCTGAGCAGCATACCTATTCATACACCCTTCTTGATTCAAAATTATTGAACCACTAGGTGTATCTGTTAAAATTCCACCTGGATGTAGAAATGCTATTTGAGCTCCACATGGTCATAAAGCTGGAAGTCATCTGGCTCACCATGTATTCCAAAATCAAAAACAAAAAAAAAAAACAAAAAATCTGGAACAACTAATGTATTTAATGATTGTATTTTTTTGTAACACATTATACAGTCTGAAGAAGTCCTTAGTGGATGAAAGTGCTTACTATGGATGTGTTGAATTAAACGTTTTGTCATCATTTTGTGGCTGTGGTTCGGTTTAATTTATTTTCAGTTTATAGAGACATTAAAGGTAAGTTGGTATAATGCAAACAGGAATTGCAATACGAAGTCAGAGAAAAGCAGGCTTATGGTATATTTAGACAGAAAGTCAGGATAGAGAAACTGATAGACATAAGGAAGTGAGTGAAGAAGGGGAGGGGGTAAGGGGATGTAGGGTATGAAAAGGTATTTGTCCACATTTAGGGATATAGTTAATTCTGCTGTTGAGCAAGAGCAGAGCCAGTTTTTGGCTAGGAAGTCTTTCAGAATGATTTTAAAGGATGGGAGGGAGAGTATTGACCTTATGGATAGAGATAAGGAGTTCCAGGCCTTAGCAACATGTCACAAGTACAGACAATACCCAGCAGATTTGATGGGTTTGTGGACAGGCAGGAGTTTTTGGTCATTGGATTGTAATGACCAGCTAGGAACATAGTTGTGTTGAATGTTATTTAGTGCTGGAGAAGCAGCTGGATTCTGGATAATTTTACAGGTGGTAAGAAGCTCTGAATATTTTAGTTGATGGTGTACTTTTACCAATTTAGGTTTTTTAATGATATATAGTGGCGAGTTCTGAAAGAGGTATTTGCTGCAAATTTAGCAACTTTGTTATAGCATTGCTCAAATTTTGATTTTTGTGATGTCTGAAGATTAGTAAGGATGGCAGCACCATAAAGAAGTGTGGAGAGGAGATAAGTAGCGGCAAGTGTAACTTTAGTTGCATCAGTATTTTTGGCTCTATAAAACATCCCTAATTTTTGATGAATTTTTCTTATGCAATTTTGTATATGCAGGTCAACATGATAGTCAAAAGACAAGAAATCATCAACAAGAGAGCTTAGATCCCTTATGATAGTGTCTGACTGAAGGTATGGGAAAATGCTTTGTTTACCAAAATGAATTACATTTGCTCATGTTTAATTGGAGGCCATTGTGCTTGAATCAATTAACAAGTAATCTACAAATGAACTTAGATAATCATAGGTCAGGAGAATTAGCTGAAATTCTAAGAAATAGATGCCAAATAAGAGAAGACCCAACACTAAGCCCCGTGGTACACCATTGCTAACTCTCTTTGCTTTTCACATGGGTTTTGTCAATCAGATAACTATCCACCATACAAAATAAAGATTTATATTCAAATTTAAAAGTCTATCCATGTCTGTGACAGGATTAGTCTCAAAGGCCTTGATCACATACACATTGGCAGATATGCTATTTGTACTGCATAACTGCTATCCACGTCTTCAATGACCTTTTTAAAAAAAATAATGAAATTGGAGAGGCAGGACCTTATTTGACAAAGCTGAATTGGCAAGGGGTCATGGTTTACAGATTTTAAATGTCTGGATTAATGAGAGCTGAGGTAACACACTCATTGTTTGAAGGTCCCTTGTTGGGTCACCCTTTTATAATGGCATTACAATGGCAGTTTTCCAGACTTCAGGAATGTAACCAGTGGAGAGGCTTAGATAAATGAAGTAAGGGTTAAGATAGGACATATGTGATAGTTATAACCAGGCAACATGGGATGTTAGGAGGACCCACTCTTAGTTTGAGAGGGCTTGTTACATGGCAATTAAAGAGAGTGGCTGGGTGTGGAAACATAAAATAGCTGTAACTGTAAGTGCACTAAATTATCACTGAATTTGCCACCTAGGATACTACCTATTTTATGGTTATAGTTAGGATGGGGGAAAGGGGGGCAGGCTGCTCAGACACAAGGTTGGTGGTATTGCAATCCCAGCATTCAGTTTTTGAATGCCAGTATCTCATTTTCAGCCAGAGCTATTGCTTTGCACTCTATGTATGTTATTTGGAATAGAATGTATCAAGCAGTTTGCTTCAATTATTTAGAAGGAAGGAAATTTATATGCCCTTTTTTAGACCTGAGGAGGGAGCAACAGATTAGGGAGCTGCAGTGGGTACCGCAAAACTCAGCTACAGCTCTGGTTATTTCCTTTGGTTCACAATGGGAAGTTTTATGGTTGACAAGCTCCAAACATATCTGTGTGTTAGTTATTAATTGCTTGATATAGGTAAGGATAGATTTGCAGTTATTTTGGTTTTAGTTGCTATTTAGGTTCATTTTCAGATCTCTGCTTCATTATGGTTCCCAAAAGCTCTTTACGAGTTTGCTTATGTGAGCTCTTAAAATTGGTAGAATGAGACTTTTTATATGTAATAAGCAATTTCTTTTTTCTTGTTATATACTTTATATGGATATTCTACCATAAGTGTTTGTTTTTAAAATGTCTTGTCATATTTGATATGGATAAACTGCCTTATCAATGCAACTATTTAAGTGAGATAAGTGAATTTATCAAATAAGCCTTTTTTTCTGAATGATAATTTACACATTCTCCAGAAAAGATAGGTTTGTTTTCCTTCTTCTATTGTATTTTTCCCATTGAATTCTACTGGCATTTTTCTTCCCACATTTATACCTAACACAGAAATTTAATTCATTGGAAAATATACACCCCCCCCCCCCCAGTTTTACTACATCATGGAAACCTTTACTTTTCTCTTTATTTAAAGCCATCCGTATCATCTCTAGACATTAATTCATGCAAATTACTACTTCTTTTAGCCAAATTTTGTTTCTTGCAATTATTATAATGTCATCTGCATATGTTAACAGAACTGGAATTCTTAACCCTTCAGGTTTTATATACCCTGTCTCCTTCATTTTGTAATTTATCTCACATACTATTGCATTCTTAACTAATGAAAGAGTATGCACCTCATTGGACATCCCTGTCTTACACCACCCTTCATATGTACCTCTTGGCTTGACCAGCCATTTCCAAGTATTTTTACTTTATTAATACTATACACTGATATACATAATTTCCTAACATTCTCACTTATATTCTATTCTTTTATTATTACCCATAAGATTTCATGTCCAGTTGTATCAAATGCCTTAGTAAGGTCTCCAATCTTGATGTTTGCTTCTTCTTTTTAATTGGTAATATCATACACAATGTTTCTATCATTAATAACTTTTGACAACCCTTCACCTTTATACTATATATATATATATATATATATATATATATATATATATATATATTATCTTCCATAATATTTTCAATTTTAGTTTCAAATCTCTTTTGTATTATTTTCATAAAGATCTTATCATTATTTAAAAATACTGTCTTCAGTTTTTTAGTTGTCTTCTATCTTCCATATGAATGTATTCCACTACATATTATACGTAAAACCTTCACTTAGCCATTCATTCAAAATCTTTAAAAAATATTTGTTTCCAATTCCTTACATTTTTTAAACATTTTATACTTTATTCCATCTAGTCCTGTAGCCAAATATATTTACTTGTCCTAATACATTATGTAGCTTATTTAAAGAAATCTCCTTTTATAACTGTTTATTCTCTTTTTCTGTCACCTTTTTTTTACTTTCCATATGTTATTCACTACCTTCTTTTTTCTTTAAACATTAATTGTACGTATTGTACTACACTATTCATAATCTTCTCCTGACTTCCTTCTATTTCTCCTTTTACATTTTTTAGTTCTCTCATCGCAGTACTGTCTTCCTTTACTAATTTTCATTGTAAAAAATATCTTTTCTTATATAACAATTCTTGTATTTTTTCTTCATTTCTTTCAATATAATTGTTTTTCTTTCATATAATTTTTTTCTTTGTCAAATACTTTCTATCATTATGTTCAAAATCTTCCTATGCATCATTATGTGTTCTTTTATATTTTTATTTATTTATTTATTTTATTTATTTTACATTTGTTTACCAGGAGAGACCAACTGGGAATGAATCCCATTTTCAATGTAGGCTCTGGGAGAAAAGTTACAGAAAGGTTAGTAAAGTAAATGCAATAAACAAGTTATTAAGGTAAAGCACAAAAAAAGAAAGGATTTGTATGCTAATACAGTAAACTAAAGCTAGAATAAATATACAATATAAAATGCATAGAATAAGTTTACAATTTAAAACAATGCTATGTGACAAATCTACAATACAGATGTAGGGCATTTCATTCGGTTATATGGTTACATTCATACAATGATTAATACTATAAACACAAGTTGTTTAAGTACAGAGCATAGAAAGGATCTAAGTTTGTACGGTACGATCAACATAGGTTATTGTATACCATACAAATATGTTCCATAGTGGGAAGCTACACAGGGTCTGAACGACTACATATTCAAGATCTGTTTAGATGGGACTGGAGGAGTTTTTTGAATTTTGTTTTGTTTTCTGTGGTCATAAAATCTAGGTGGTTGGCTTTCCATGTTTTTCCAACAGAAGTAGATATTTTTGCTTTTGGTTATGTCAACTAATGCTTTGTTGTTGTATCTTAGTAGGCATTTGTTAGAATAGATATTCAATAGTCCATGTAATGCAGGAGCTTTATCAGGATTATATAGGATTTGATGGGCTATTGTAAGTTGGTTATATGTGAGCAAGTTAGGTAATTCTAGCCAGAATAATTGCTTGATTGCTAGGCGGGGATGTGTACTGAAGGGTGAGTCCTTTGCAAACTTAGTTATTTTATTGTAGCAAGTGTTTAGTTTCCTTAAGTCTGCTTTGTTTAGGTTGATGAGTATGGGGGAGGCATAGAGAAGTATGGAAGCTAGGTGGGTTCTAGCAATGGTAGATTTAATGTTGTTGGTGAGGTACTTTTTGCATCTATATAGGGTACCAATTTTTTTATGGACTTTTTTATTGTCTGAGCAATATGGATATCAAATTTCACATTGTGATCAATGACAGCTTCTAGTAGTTTGGTGTGTTGAACACATGTGAGAGGGGTGCTAGCTGAGTATATTGTGAATAGAAGTATGGGGTCTAAGGCTGTTATGGGATGGGATATTATTAGATGTTTTTTGTGGGTTAAGTATTAGTTGAGAGTTGGCTAACCAGGTTTCAACAGCAGCAAAGGATTCTTGTGTCAATTTCTGGAGTTGAGAGAGTGATGGGAAGGAACAGATTCAGGTGGAGTCATCAGCATACTGGACTAGAGTAGTGTGCAGGGTAGCTTTGTGTAGTTGTTTGTTAAATATGAAGAGGAGAGGACTGAGGATGGATCCTTGGGGGATCCCCAAGGTGACAGGTAGGAGGGGAGAAAATGAATTTTGCCATTTTACTGCCTGTTAGCAATTAGATAGATGGCCCTGAAACCAGTCTAGAGTGGAGTGGCTTAGATTAAGATCAGAGAGAGCAGTTAGAAGTTTGGTATGTGAGACCATATTGAAGGCCTGGGAGAGATCTAGGAAGACAGTAGAGACAAGGCTACCATTTATCGGTGTTGATTTACAGTATTGATAAAGCTAATAAGGGCTATGGTTGTACTCTGATTGGGTCAGAATCCATGTTGGTTGTTGGTCAGTACTTTATTAGTAAGGTGTTAGTTCATTATTTGGGAGGGTATACATTTTTTGAGGATTTTTGACAAGGGAGGTAGAATGGCAATTTGACAGTAGTTAGACAGTTCCACTGAGTTTCCCCCTTTGTGAAGTGGTTTTATATGTGAAATTTTCCACAGAAAAGGAATGTGTTATTCTGACAAGGAGCAATTGATTAGCAGGGAAACAGGATATGAGATGGCTTTGGCTGTGATCTAGAGGTATTCTGCAGGTAATTTATTAGCATCCAGGCTTGTAGGTTTAAGTTTGTTCAGATATATATATATTGTACTATTAGGGACAGGTTGTAAGGAGAAACAGTTTTGATCTACAGCTGAGGATGATCGGTTTGGATATGAAATAGGAGAATTATTATTAGTGAGGGCTAGAATGGATTTGGTAAAATATTTGTTGAACTGGGTGTCAATATTATTGGTGGTGGTACCAATGTTTGGGAATGGAGTACTGGTCTTTCCTGGTTGCAGGATTTTATTGATGGCCACCCAGTACTTTTGCAGGTTAGTGTTGTGTTTAGATTGGATGTCTGTGTAGTGGCACTTTTTGTTTGTCCTATTTTTTTTTTTTTGGCTTTGTTCGTTAGTTCCAGGTATGGCTGTCTGTTAGAGTTTTATTCTGACCCCATGAGTCCCATGCTTTATCTCTTTACTTTAGTAGTCGAGTGTCTTTGGTAATCCAGGGGGCATAGTCAGATTTAGTTCTAACAGTTCTGATGGAGCAAGGTGATTTAGAATGTTAAGAAAAGGGTTGGTGAAGTAGTCTACAACACTGTCCAGGAAGACAAATGAGATTGGTCTCCAATTTCATTGATTTAATACAGATATGAAGTCCTGGGTTTTGAAATTCTTTGTATATCAAATGTGTCGAGGATGGTGGATTTTACTGGGTTCACTTGGTGTCTTATTAGAAAGGTGGGAAGGTGATCACAGAGGGTGTCTGGGAGGGAACCGGAGAGACAGGATTGAGATGGATTGTTAGTGAGAATCCAATCTAGAATGGATTCCTTTTTAGATGCTTTATCTAATCGAGTTGTGTTTTTTATTAATTAAGTGAAGCCATGTAGGTTGATGTGGTTAGTGGGGTGGATGAGTCACAGGAGGACCAGTCTGCATTTAAGTCTTGGATGAGGTTTTGGGATGCCCAGTCTAGAATGGATTCTATTATATTTATGTTGTTTCCGGGGGGGGGGGGGTATATAGGTATAGATAGATTTTTTTAATTGATTTTTAGCTTGGTGAATATTGTTTATGCATTATTAAACTTTGGTGGGTCACTGACTAACATATCCATGGTCAGGTTATTTTTGAAGAGCAGTGCAGTACTGCCACCTCTTTTGGATGTCCTGTCTTGTCTAAAAACATTAGACCCAGGGAGAACAAATTCATTATCATTGATTTGTGGTTTTAGCCAGGTCTCTTTGAGAACTTTGTCAAGGAAGTAAAGGCCAGAGTGTTGTGTAGTTCTGATATTTTATTCAGTATGCTTCTTATGGTTATATTATGCATTAGGAGATCAGTGGATTTTTTGGTGGGGTTTAGAATGTTATTCTTCTGGCTGCAGTGTGTGGGAGGAGTTGTTGCTGTTTGTGGAGCTAGGATTTGGCTGCACTTCACCAGTAGTGAGTGTGATTTGGGAGGCTATTTGACTGATAGTTTTTAGGTATTTTGCTATACATGTGCTGTATTTTGTGGATATATGGTGTGTTTAATTGGTACGGGGGGTACTATGAATGAGACAAGGTCAAAATCTGAGAGGTTGTAAATTGATGGTGATATTAATATTAAAGCTGTTTTTTTCTTGTGTAGGGCAGGTGGAGGATGTAGTGTGAGACTTTGCTTTACTAATGTGATGGTAGGAGATTAAGTGTGCTGTAATAATGAGGGTTATAACTATTATAAAGGTTAGGGACAGCATTTTGCCCTGAGATGGTAAGGGGGAAATGAAGAGGTCCTATGTGGATATGTTACAGGAGTTGGTAGGGTTTTGGTAGGGTTTTGGTACTGTTTTGTAAACAGATGGTGCATTTGGAGTAGGGAGACTGGGTTTGGGCTTTGGTTAGGAGAGATTACAGAGCATGGGTAATGTGTGAGTGAGGGGAATGGGTGTGGATATAGATGGGATTATAGTAAAGAGATACTAAACTGTAGTTGTATGAGAGGTAAGTAGGGGAGTGGCCTGGTAGTTATGAGTTTGGAGTGGTAGTGAGGCCGCAGGGGAATGGCTTGTTAGGTATAAAGGGCAGGATCCTGGGGCTGGGTGGGAATCGGGGTAGGGTAGGTGAGCGGAATGAAGTCGAGCATAGTGAGGCTGAACAGAGCGGGTTGAGACAAAGACATCACTCACACTACAAAAAGCTATCAGTAAGGTTGGTCTAAAATATTGACACAGCTGAACAATATTTGGAGGTGGGCTGTTAGAAAAACAAGGTTGAATTGTGAAGATGCCTTGCTAGTAGTCCTGTGAGGTAGCTTGTGTCTTTGTATTATAAAGAAAAAAGGGAAGAACAATACCAGTACTTCAGTTTGTGTGTAGAATATGCACACTAATGGTAGCTGGGCTTTATGTGAGGGGGGACCACATGTGTCTTGCTGCCACCTTAGGCAATATGCATTACATGAAGTTAAAACAACCTGATTGTTAAAAACCCTTTTGGTCAAGGACCTACACAGTTGTTTCACTTATTGTACTGGTAGTCGCTATGCCTCACATTCTTTAGGAATGCAAGCTGTCACATTTTTGTAGTGAGTAGGGCTGTTTTAGGTATTTGTCTTTAGCAAGGGGTTGTGTTCACTTTGAGAGGAGGCAGGGCTTAGCCAGAGGATAAAAAAGAAGAGAGTAAGGAGCATGATAACACCATGAGGAGATGATGAACAGTTAGAAACAAAATTGCCAGGGCTGCTAACAATGTTAATAGTTTCTCAACTTGAATTACTGGATATTCCACACCAATGTCTTAATACATCACAAAGATACATCAGTGTATTAGATAAGTCTCTCTAAAGCAGTAAAATGTTAACAAGGCTTTGAGGGCAGAATGATTACAGCATTCTGGTCTACCTACAAAGCCAAATTTATGCAAAAGCATTCAACAGCAAAATGCAGTAAAATGTTAACAAGGCTTTGACGGCAGAATGATTACAGCATTTTTCTTTCTCTACTTTTCTCACATCATATTGTCACTATAAAAAAAAATTAATAGTTTTCCTTAAATAACATCCACCATTCAGACCATTCAGACCAGTTTCTATAAAATGTTCTCATAGTAATATGATCTTTCTATAACTGTATTACTAATCTCTTTCCTTCTTCATTCCATGATTTTGCTTATCCTTTTTATTCCTTTGCCTATTTTATATGTTTCTTGTTTTCCTCTATCTCTAGCCATATTGCAAGATGACTACCTCCCCTTCTCCTATAACTAAACATTATGATATTATAAAATAATATATTTCAGTTCTATACATGCCCTTCTTGTAGGGTCATGAATAACGTACCACATCTTATAACTTCTAACATTTTTCTTATATAATTTCCTTTCTTTTTACTCTTGCCTAATAAATCACACTTAAAGTTTCTTGCCATTATAATATTCATATTTAAACTGCGGTGGTGGTGCTGCGGTAGCATTGTCATCTCACAGTAAGACGTTGTCCTGTTCGATTCTCAGCTAGAGCGTCTTCTGCTCATGCATGAATGGGTGTACCTTCGTTGAAGGTTGTGCATCAGGGCAGGCAACTCGGCATGTAAAAATCTACTGCCAATCATTAGCGGGCCGGAGTTCCGCTGTGGCAACCCCTAACTGGGAAAAGCTGAAAGACACAACAACATCACTATATAGTCTAAGATCTGATTAAATATGCTTTCTCTTTCTTTAAAATCAGCATAAGCATATAATGTTATAAGTCCAGATATTTGTTCTTTCCATTTTAAATCTACAATGGATGAAAATTCACATTTTTGCTAAAGTTACATCTAATATCTTTACTGCATTTCTAGAGAATTTGGCTATTTCAGAACATCGCTCACTTCCAAAATTCCAGATTATCTTTCTTCCCAATAGTTTCTCTCTCTTTTCATTTGTTAAAAATATTTTGTCTTCTAAACTATGTATTACACCATTCCAAAATCCCTATTCTTCTTCTTATATTCTTAATACTGGTCATATTTCATTTTTTCCTTTGATTCATTGTTTCATAAGTCTGTCGCTAAATACTAGGCTAGCTGTCTTAATAGGCCATTCTAAGCCTAATGAATTTCCCTCACAAAGGTGAGAATCAAACACTGTACCTTGTTTCTGTGAATCAATCATCATTAGATGTATATATTGTTTTTCATCCATTTCCTTTTTTTTCTTTTGTACTTATATCTTTAAATTTCCCTTTTCTGTGTTTTACCCTTTCACAAATAGAATTATTTTTTTATTTTACTACCTCCCAATTTATGTCTTCTTTATCATTTATTTCAGAACCTTCTTCTATGTCCTCTTTATTATTTTTCTTCTAATTCTTCTTCTATTTCTACTACATCTAAATGTTCTTTTTTGTTCATTTTCTTCTCTTTTCCTTTTTTCCTTAATCTCATTTTTATTTTTGCAACCCACCCATAAATGCTCAAATTTGTAACATCTATAATATTACAGTTCATATTTTTTGCATCATGTCCTGTTTCCTCACAAAATAACATGTTCTTTTGTCCTAGTTACTTATCAAATGTCCTTCTCTTCCGCACACACACACACACACACACACACACACACACACACACACACACACACACACACACACACACAAAAAACATGTTTTGGGTTGTCCCCAGTATTTTATGACAATCCTATTCCCTTCGACATGTATTATGCTTGGCAAATTTATATTTTTTTCTCTTTCTATTTTTAACACAATATTACAGTCTCAGCCACCAATCCATAACACCCTTTTGTCATAAACGTTTGCAATATCCAGTACTTCTTTACATAAAGTTTTCCAATCTTCTTTCAAAATCTCTCTTTCTACCTCTGTTTGAAATTGTACATGAATGTTCTTGTTTTCTTGTTAAATACTTTAATCATATAAATATTCCATGGGTTACAGGCTTTCTTTTTTTAAGTTTCCATTGGAAAAAAAATACAATGTCACAAATTGTCTCTTTGTTAATAAGAATAAATGCTCTACCTCATGTGCTTTTACACCAAAAGGGAGCTATTAAATTGTCCCATACTTTATACCTGTCCATTTCTTTGTCTTCTTTACTTTGAATCCTTACCACATACTTCCATTTTTCATTTTCAACTGCCTTTTTTTGCTACTCCCCTTTTGCCTTATTATACTTTATTTGCATATACTTTTTTTACATCTCACCACTATTCTTCATGATTGTCTCTGCATCCTCCTTTTCTATTTTCTCTATAATGTCCACCCAGGAAACATTTACTTCTTTTTCTGGCTCACTCTGCACCACCATTTCTTTAAGTAAATCATCCCTCAACCTTCACAGCTGGAGGGTTGTAATTATACATCCACCATTTGCTGACTCATTTCCATCAAACAGATTTCTTTGAAACAATTCCTCAGAATCCTGCACACATTCTGTGGTCTCGATATGTGCGCCTTCTCCATTTTTTTCACCACTCCATCATCTCCTTGTCTGTCCATCTGCCTCTCTGTTTCTCTGGACCGTGCCTGCACCTGGATGGAAACAGGAAGTGCTCGTCGAAATTAGTGTCCCACAACAATGACAAGTAGGAGAAGTTCCCTGATGCCCTGGCCAAATTTCCCCTAGTAGTGTAAATACCACCTCAAGTCTCCCCTGAAAACAACCTACAAGTCTAATGGGACAAACCTGGTCAACAAAGAATAAATGAATCAGTACATTTCATAGTCTTTCTATAAATTATATATTATAATGTGCACAAACTCAGAATTATATTTTTTGCTGAACTTAAATTGTCATATATTGGAAACTGTACAATCTAGAAATATATTGTTAGAAAACTTTTGTTGATCATACATACACTTCACATGACAGCTAGTAATTACTCTCTGAGTGCACATTTACTGAGATATTTACAGAAATATGAAAACATATGCTTGATTATAATATTAGCAGTATAAGTAACACTGAATATTTGTCAAGATGTACATCTTACATCACAAATAACTACAACAGTTTTCTTCAGAATAAAGTTTCCCCTGATACAATGGTTTGTAAGTCAGTTGTTTTGAAGTATTAATTTCATATGGAGCTATTGCTAATTTTCATATTTACAAGTAAAAAAAAAACTAGTAATATCTCCAGTCTAGTGTGATATAAATTGACACTGACAATTCATTTTCTTGTCTCCCACTATTGCATTTCACACCATCCCACTCAATAGCACGTAGGTCTCAGTTATGAAAATATACACGTAATATACAAATATTAATAATATGTGGCAAACAGTGATTCATTTATTTACAACAGCATATCCTATATTAACAATTTTAGTGCCATTCTGTTAATTGCTCCTTGCCTTTCTAATACTGCCTATTATTATCCAGTAAGTCATATAGTTAAAGAAGCCAGTCCCAAAAAAGGTCTGGACACCATTAGGAGCTATGGGTGTAAACTGGAAGTATTCAAAAAGGTGTTATAGGCTTGAA
Organism: Protopterus annectens; assembly: GCF_019279795.1. Lineage (NCBI taxonomy): Eukaryota > Metazoa > Chordata > Ceratodontiformes > Protopteridae > Protopterus > Protopterus annectens. The sequence goes on along the minus strand of NC_056739.1, from coordinate 641,167,480 downwards.
TGAAAATCTAATGCCATGCTAGGGATTTGAAAAGTTTTACTGGATACAGACATGAATTAGCACACTACAGTTACTGATGCATTTATCATTAGTATTAATGAGGAGGGATGCTTGCCTTGTGAAACTGAGGTAAAGTGGCTACACTTTTCCCTCACTAATACTAGGTTTATACTTCTTCAGTAGTAGAGTTACAAATGTTGTTTTCTGAAATAATTTTGTTTTAATGCATCATGCTTCTTCCCCATCACCATAACCTGCAAAGCAAACTGTCCCAGCTCTGTATGAGAAATATCCCTTCACCCATTCAGTATCTCAAAAAATGAGTTATGAGCATATTATAGCATAGTCTTCTCAAATTGCAGACACTGAAAACAGAAACAAAGGTCCTTGAAAATTAGGTGCAACCAGCAAAATATGGACAACTAATTAGTAAACATTATCAATAAATCAAATGAATTAGCATTTAATTAGCGTAAAATCTGAATAGCTGGCAGCATGTTCCAACTGGGTTGTAGGATACTACTCAGCAACACATGTTTAAAAGCAGAGTGACAAAAACAATAAAGAGTATTAGCCCATTATCAAAGAGACAGTGTAAAATCTGTAAACTTTAATAAACTGTATTACAAAATTCCATCACAAATTGTCATTTATTTTTATTTCTGAAAAAGGAGATGCACGATGTGTGTCCTGTTTCTTTAAATTATTGTTGCCCCTAGTATGTCCTGTAGTGTTGTTTTCTGTGTACTAGACAGCTTCTCAATCACATGATTGGAGAAGGATTCAAAAATTATATGCAGGGGTAAATCAGGCCTATAAATAAGAATGGTGCTGTAAAACAGGAATAGCTGAGAGATCAGTCATAGTGCTGTTTTGCTAACAACGTAGCTCCTATCTATCTTTTTATTAAACAGCACACTATCAAATAATAGGTTTCACAGATATTTTAAAATGCTGAATGTTGCTTGTTCATTATTATAAAATACAAAGCAAAATGTCACAGCCTGGGTATTTCAGAATTGCTCTTACTACCATAGAGCAACAATATTTTTTTTATTTAGTTCTACATCTGCCCAATAAAATGCAAACTAGAATGTTCCAATAAAATGCAAACAAGAATGTCTCAGCTCCAGACAGAAAAGTATTAAAGTCCCATATGTTGTTTTTCATAATTCAGGGTTTTACCAGTAGAGTATCACATTTTGGTTTATACAGGTATTGTTAAGTGTAAGATAGAATCCCAGAGCTTCTGCATGGGCCCACATCAATAGTCTTCAACAAATTGTACGGGTCTAATACCTAAATTCTATCCATCTCTTGTTTTCTGCCTCTCTCTCTCTCACTATATATATATATATATATATATATATATATATATATATATATATATATATATATATATATATCTATGCATATATATGCATATGTGTGTGTGTGTGTGTGTGCATGTGTGTATAAAAAGATTTATTTTTGGAGAAATTTAATGACTGACTTCTCCTGACAGTAACTCAGTAACTGAAAGATTATCCTGTTGTCTTGATTGACATTGTATAATTTACCTGTCATACGTGTGTGTATGTGTGTGTGTGTGTGTGTGTGTGTGTGTAATGTAGAATTCTGAGATGTGGTGAATTACCACTGTATCCTCATCAGAAATAAAAAAATAAATAAAAGGAAGCACTTTCCTGACATGTAACTTGGGATTGAGATGTTGAATGTCCCTGGGTTTGATGACTTTTCATAGGATACAATAATGCATATTTTGGCATTTAATTTCAGTCCATGATTTTGGCATCAGTTATTCATATGGGACACTTTCCTGCAGGATTGCTAGGTGCATTGAGTACCTAAGTAGTCCATTAAAATTCATTTAATTATTATAAACTGTCTAATAGAAACTCACATATGGCCTGTTATGCAGCTAGCAAAGGGAGTGGTTCACAGGTCTCATTGGGGGGGTAGCATATGTCTCCAGCAGTAGCAAATATCATTATAGATGATGATATGCTTAGAACAAGCACATCCTGCTGTATGCTGAAAGAAGCTGAATCTGGTGTTGTGCAGGAGGCTGGAAGTAGTGTGGTCATTTTATTTATTTAACTTTCCTCACAATCAAATGTTAGATGTCTGCATAGCAGTTGCTATTGCTTGCCTAGGGGCAGTGGACTCTGTAGCAACAAGGTGTAATACATTGCTGTAATTGCATTGTTATTTTTTTCACTTTACTCACTATCAAACATCAGATTTTATATACAGATGGCTATCCTTTGGAGTAAAAGGTATGGAGACATGCTCTTTATATATATTTGGCAGCAACAGACTGAAATGTTATTTCATTTTGTGTGTGTGTGTGTGTGTGTGTGTGTGTGTGTGTGTGTGTGTGTGTGTGTGCGTGTGTGTGTGTGTGTGTGTCTGTGTCTGTTTCACTTTCATCCCTGTCTGATGTAAGAAAGGTAAGAGAAAGTTGCTGTCTTTTAGGGGTAGCAAAGAGGAAGCATACTGTGTATATGTATGACAGCACATACTTGAAATATGTTACTGTGGCCATTTCTGCCTTAACTTTCATCTCACTATAACACCAGAGAGATACACAAATGGTGACTATCTTTTTGGTAGGAAGACATGTTTCTTTGTAAGTATTTGTCTTGTCAGCAGTAGTGTTGCTAGGGTGGGGCAAGAGAAGCAACTGCCCTGGGTGCAAAGTGTTGGGGGGGACACGATGAGTTAATCCAGACCTGTAATGCAATACTGGCATTTAAAAGCCAGCATTGCTTTTGCATTCAAACCTGAGCACTGTAGCTCTCTGTGTGTGGTTTAAACTACATTTTAGCAAGCAGTTTGATATAGTTTAAAAGTAAAAATATACGTATTTTGTATTTTTAACTAAAACATGAATGCTATAGTGCTCCCTGCAGGCAGAGTATAAACAGTAGCAACTGTTTTGCTGCAGTTAAAAGAAGAAATTCGTATTTTTTTAATTAAATGTGTTTAAGGAGGATCAGGGCAGGACACGGAAATGGGACCTGAATGTGGCTGGGCAGGAAGGAGTGTTGGGACATATTGTGCATCTGGTCACCTGGCTGGTGTGCCAGTCCAAGGAATGTCTGTTTTCTTTTTTTATTAATTTCCTCATCACTTGAAGAGCTGAGTGGGTGGGGTACTGGTTTATGGTAAAGGCCATGGGTGCTGGTTTTGCCAGCTCCTCTACTGCTTCTCAGGGTTTTGAACTATTTTCATCAGGTTTGAACATTAAGCCTTGCTCACAACTTATTTCTTTCCTTACTCATGATTTTTGTTCAGGCCATCGTTAGATAAAAAGGATGGCAGAGAAAAGCTCTAAAGTGCATCTCATAGCATCTATTTTAGGGGGTGAAAGGACCTGTCATATCAGTGTGCCTTGCTCTATGCAAAAATATCTTATTGGTGTTATGGCGAGTTTCAAAATTCAGTTTTAATTGTGGAAGTTTTCTTTTCAGAGTACTTGGACTTACCATAGCAGAATTCTTGCTTTGGCTAGGGAGTTCCTTCATCAAGTGCTGCTGTTACATTTTCATAGAGAGCTACAAGATTCAAAGGGGAGTTAACCCATTTACAACCTCATGCTGTTCCATACACAACAAAAGTAGGACCCTGTGTTTTGCACACAAGATCCATTATGACAGTCCATGAATTTACATAAAACAGGCTGATGACACTAAACCTGTGCCCACAACTTTTTGAATTGCTTTCACTGCAGCCCGTTACATGGGAACAGGGAGGGGTATGCCCTGGGGGGGGGGGGGGGTCAGTGCAAGTAAATCACTGGAGTAAGGAAACTGGCTCTGCAAAGTTCTCAGTTTTGTGATTTCCACTGTTTGGCAAGAAAGATAGTGTCTTGAGTTAATTATAATATGTTTTTGTCTTTGCGGATTGAGATCAGGGAAAATTTTGTTATGCATGGTCTCTGCCCTTCCTTCCTTAGTTTTTGCAATCACAGGTTTAATATATTTAAATGAGGTGGTATAAGGGTGTAAAGCTCCAGTATGGGGGAGCAGAAGGTGCTTCCCCCCTTAGAAATACTTTCTTTTCCCTTTATTTTACTTAGTAGAGAGTTTTGGTTTATGTAAGTTCATGTTTCATGTTTCTAATGTACTTTATTTCTTTAAATGATAAAAGCCCAGGTCTCAGATGTGTCTACATGCTAACATTTTGTGTGACATGATTGGCAATAGATTAGGTTTTGTATGATTTTGTATAGAAATCAATCTAGGGTGCTGTCTTAGTTAGGTTTTCTTTAATCTCGTACTAGAAACTACCAGGTAGTTTGCCTGGTTCCATGGAACTTGTTTTTAATTTTGCTAGTTGTACAACTGTATCCATTGTTCTTCCTTGCTTGTGTCTATCACATTCAGACTATGTCTTTGCTTAATGCAAGTCTTCACAATTTTTTTTTCGAGAAGTACCAAAAACAATAAAGACCTTCTCACTTAAGGTTACAGCTCACAAACATAGGTTCATAGGTAGGTACTAGGCTATCTGCCCTAGGGCATTTATAAGCCTAGCTAGAATTTGTTGGCTTTTGCCTCCCTTTTAGACTAGATTCCTGAGCCTCTGTCCAGCAGGGCCATAGAAGTAATCCCGGGAGCAAATTTACGATTTCCCATCCACTCATCAAGATTTCTCTTGAAGAGGGTCAGTGAGGGGCTCTGCCTAACATGGACTGGGATTCTATTCCAGAGTGCGGGAAGCCTTTGGGATATGAATCTATCCCTCCAGCATGTCCTATTTATTGTTGTGTTAAGGTTTAAATCCCTGGAGCATGTAGCTCTAATGGATCTGGTTTTCTTGAGGTGGAGCATGTCCAACAATTCCGGGTTAAACATGGCCTTGTATGTCAGGCAGAGATCACCTCTGAGTAGGCGGTAAGCAACTGAGTAGAGCTGGAGTTTCTTTAGTTGAGCTGCATAGGGCATCTGTTTGAGGCCCACGATCCTCTTGGTGAGGTATTTTTGAGGTCTCTCCAGCTGTTGCAGGTGTCAGGTAAGGTACATCCCAAATGGGGCATTGTACTCAATTATGGGCTTGATGAGCAATGTGTAGAGGGGCACAATGACCTCTCTTGATCTAGATGTGAACCCTTTTGTGATTAGGTGGGCTATATAGAAGGTTTTTCTAACCACTTTGGCAATGTGATTGTCAAAGGAGAGGTTACTATCTACTTGGGTCCCCAGATCCCTGATTACTTCTTCTGTAATTAGTGGATTTCCTCCTATATGGTAGTTTGTGGGCACTTTGTTTTTCCCAAAGGGGATGACTATGCATTTTTTTGCATTTAGCTTGAGGCCATGGTTCTGACACCAGGTATCAGTCTCCATATGGCCTTTCTGGAGGATGCTTGTGTCAGCCGGAGAGTCGAATATGGCTCCCAGTTTGCAATCATCTGTGAACTTGGTCAGCCACAGTCCTCCCGTGTTTGCCTGTACCTCAGCGAAGTATATACCGAACAAGAGTTGTCCCAGGACTAATCCCTGTGGGACGCCACTTGTGACTGGTTTAGAGTCGGACATGGCACCTGTGACTCTGACCATGTTAGTTCTATCCCTGAGCCAGTTTGCAACCCATATTGTGACATATGGGTTGATTTTTAAGCTGGTAAGCTTATTTATGATACCAGAGTGGAGTATTGTGTCAAAGGCCTTTGCGAGGTCTAGGTAGGCTGTGTGGACTACATTTCCCTCATCTAAGGCTTTGGTAACTGTTTCAAAGAAGTCAACTAGGTTTAAGAGGCAAGATCTGCCCTTAACAAAGCCAAATTGGGTGGGGTCCAGTGTTTGGAGGTTCCCAATGTCTTTGTTTATGAGATCTATGATGATGCACTCCATAGCCTTGCAGACCAGGCTAGTCAGGCTTATAGGATGATAGTTCCTGGGATCCGTTGTGGCACCACCTTAGTGGAACAGGATCACTGTTGCTGTATGCCATTCTTTGGGTACATAACCTGTGGTAAGGCTGAGTTGGAACAGTGAATTCATGTGAGGGTTTAGTTTGTTTTGGAGCTCGTGTAAGACACAGCCTGGGATACCATCTGGTCCCAGATGGCGTCCCGGGTTGTGTCCTACATGAACTCCAAGAAGAACTAATCCCTCAAGTAAAACTGTTGTACAATCTCAGCCTTACTGCAGGATATGTGCCCAAAGAATGGCGTACAGCAACAGTGGTCCCACTCCACAAAGGTGGCGCCTCTGCGGATCCCGGGAACTATCACCCCATAAGCCTGACTAGCCTAGTATGCAAGGCTATGGAGAGGATCATCATGGAACTCATAAACAAAGACATTGGGGACCTACAGACACTAGATCCTACCCAATTTGGCTTCGTCAAGGGCAGATCCTGCCTTTTGAACCTGGTCGACTTCTTCGAAACAGTCACCAAGGCCATAGATGACGGGAAGGTAGTCCACACAGCCTATCTGGACCTCGCAAAGGCATTTGACACAATACCCCACTCGGGCATCATAGATAAGCTATCCAACCTAAATATAAACCCCTATGTCACAAGATGGGTCGCAAACTGGCTCAAAGACAGAACCCACAGAGTCAGAGTTGCTGGAGCCATGTCAGACTCGAAACCTGTCACAAGTGGCATCCCACAAGGTTCTGTCCTGGGATCTCTCTTGTTCGGTATTTACTTTTCTGAGGTACAGGCCAACGTGGGAGGACTATGGCTCACCAAGTTTGCAGATGACTGCAAACTGGGGGCCATAATCGACTCTCCAGCTGACACAAACATCCTTCAAAAAGGTCTTGCAGAGACAGATAACTGGTGCCAGAGCCATGGTCTAAAGCTAAATGCCAAAAAGTGTATAGTCATACCCTTTGGCAAAAACAATGTGCCCACAAATTACTACATAGGTGGTAACCCATTAAGTACAGAGAAAGTAATTAGGGATCTGGGGACCCAAGTTGATAGCAATCTCTCCTTTGACAACCACATTGCCAAAGTGGTTAGAAAGACCTTCTACATAGCCCACCTCATCATGAAAGGATTCACATCTAGATCAAGAGAGGTAATCGTGCCCCTTTATTCATCCCTCATCAGGCCCATCATAGAATACAATGCCCCATTTGGGATGTACCTTACCCGACACCTGCAGCAATTAGAAAGATCCCAAAAGTACCTCACCAGGAGGATCAAGGGACTCAAACAGATGCCATATGCTGCTCGGTTAAAAAAACTCCAGCTCTACTCAGTTGCATACCGCCTACTTTGAGGCGATCTATGCCTGACATATAAAGCTATGTCCAACCCAGAATTAATGGACATGCTCCACCTCAGTAAATCTAAATCCCTTAGAGCCATGTGCTCGAGGGACTTGAACATCAGCACAGAAATAAATAGAACATGCTGGAGGGACAGATTCATAACCCAGAGGCTCCCTTCGCTCTGGAATAGAATTCCAATTCATCTTAGGCAGAACACCTCACTGACTCTCTTCAAGAAGAATCTTGATGAGTGGATGGGGGATCGTAGGTTTGTCCCAGGGATTACTTCTGTGTCACTATTAGACAGAGGCACAGTAAACTAAACTTTAAAAAGGGCACAGTATACTCAAATCAAGGGGTGGTGTAAGCCAAACACAATCGGGCTAGGCTTATAAATGCCCCAGGGCAGATAGCCTAGTATGAACCTATGAACCTATGAACCCATTGATGCTGTGTTTTTTACTTTGGAGAGGGCTGCTTTCACCTGTGTGTCTGTGATGTCTGGGGGACTGCATTCTTCTGGGATAGACACAGGCCCTTTTGGGGGGGGGGGGAGTGGGGGTGAAGTTTGCACTGAACCTGTCTACCAGGATGTTGGCAATGTCTGTGGGTTCAGTGTATTTTGTGCCATTTTGCACCAGCTCAGAGCAGATCTGAGAGCTGCCACCCAGATTTTTGACGTAGCTAAAGAATGCCTTGTGATTATCTTTAGAGACTTTGGTGATTTTTCTTTTGAAGCTGGCCTTTGATTCATAGGTTCATAGGTTCATAGGTTCATACTAGGCTATCTGCCCTAGGGCATTTATAAGTCTAGCCAGAGTGTGTTTGGCTTTCGCCACCCATTTTAAATTAATTTTGCTATGCCCTTTTTTGAGGTTAGTATACTGTCTAACAGTGACACAGAAGTGATACCCGGGGTAAACCTACGATCTCCCATCCACTCATCAAGATTCCTCTTGAAGAAAGTCAATGAGGGACTCTACCTAACCTGGACTGGGATTTTGTTCCAGAGTGAAGGGAGCCTCTGGGTTATGAATCTGTCCCTCCAGCATGTCCTATTTATTTCAGTGCTGAGGTTCAAGTCTCTCGAGTGCGTAGCTCGATGGGATTTGGATTTTCTGAGGTGCAGCATCTCCATTAATTCCGGGTTGGACATGGCTTTATACATCAGGCACAGATCGCCTCTGAGCAGGCGGTATGCCACTGAGTAGAGCTGGAGTTTCTTTAACCGGGCAGAATATGGCATCTGTTTGAGCCCTTTGATCCTCTTGGTGAGGTACTTTTGGGGTCTTTCCAGTTGCTGCAGGTGTCTGGTAAGGTATATCCCAAAAGGGGCATTGTACTCAATTATGGGCCTGATGAGGGATGAGTAAAGAGGCACAATGACCTCCCCTGATCTAGATGTGAATCCCTTCATGATTAGGTGGGCTATATAAAATGTTTTTCTAACCACTTTGGCCACGTGGTTGTCAAATGAGAGATTGCTATCAACTTGGGTCCCCAGGTCCCTAATTACTTCTTCTGTACTTAATGGATTACCACCTATGTGGTAATTTGTGGGCACTTTGTTTTTGCCAAAGGGGATGACTATACACTTTTTGGCGTTTAGCCTGAGGCCATGGCTCTGGCACCAGTTGTCTGTTTCTATGAGGCCCTTTTGGAGGATGGTTGTGTCGGCTGGAGAGTCGATTATGGTGCCCAGCTTGCAGTCATCTGCGAACTTGGTCAGCCACAGTCCTTCCGTGTTGGCCTGTACCTCTGAGAAATATATACCGAACAAGAGAGGTCCCAGGACTGAGCCTTGTGGGATGCCACTTGTAACTGGTTTGGAGTCTGACATGGCTCCAGCAATTCTAACCATGTGGGTTCTGTCCTTGAGCCAGTTTGCAACCCATCTAGTGACATAGGGGTTTATAGCTAAGCTGGTGAGCTTATCTATAATGCCTGAGTGGGGTATTGTATCGAAGGCTTTTGCGAGGTCCAGGTAGGCTGTGTGGACCACCTTCCCCTCATCAATGGCCTTGGTGACTGTTTCAAAGAAATCAACCAGGTTTAAGAGGCAGGATCTGCCCTTAACAAAGCCAAACTGGGTAGGATCCAGTGTCTGTAGGTCCCCAATATCTTTATTTATGAGGTCCATGATGATCCTTTCCATAGCTTTGCAGACCAAGCTAGTCAGGCTTATGCGGCGATAGTTTCCAGGATCCGTTGAGGCACCACCTTTGTGGAGAGGGACCACTGTTGCTGTACGCCACTCTTTGGGTACATATCCTGTAGTAAGGCTGAGATCGAACAGTAATTTTATGTTTGGGTTTAGCTCTTTTTGGAGTTCATGTAGGACGCAGCCCGGGACACTGTCTGGTCCCATTGATGCTGTGTTTTTTGCTTTGGAGAGGGCAGCTCTTAACTGAGCATCTGAGATGTCAGGGGGGCAGCACTCTGCTGGGATAGATATTTGCCCTTTTGGTGGGGGGGGGAGTTTGCGCTGAACCTGTCAGCTAGGATGTTGACAATGTCTGTGGGTTCGGTGTATTTTTTTGTCATTTTGGAATAATTCTGAGCATATCTGTGAATTCCCACCCAGGTTCCTAACATAACTAAAGAAAGTCTTGTGATTATCCTTAGTGTCCTGTGCGATTTTTCTCTCGAAGCTGGCCTTAGACGATTTTATGAGTGCCTGTAGTTTTTTGCTAATACTGATCACAGATGCCTTCCCTTTTTGGGATTTTGCTCTATCATGTAGTAGCTTCCTCCTTCTATTGTATAGTTTGTTTATGGCTGGGGTCCACCAGACAGGACATCTGCCTTTGAAGGATTGGGTCTTGGTTTTATTTGGGATTGCATGATCCATGCATTCCTGAAGGTGTTCATAGAATGCGTTTATAAAGGATTCTGCAATCTGGGCCGTATTTTCCACAGGCCCAGGGGCTTTGAAGGATTCCACCTCGGTTTTGAGGAGTGTGAAATTTGCTTTAGAGAAGTTTTTCACTGTGGTTTTCAGGGCAGGGGGTGGAGTCAGGATGTGAATATCCAGTGAGATTAGTTTATGGTCTGATTTTACCAGTGAGAGATACACTTCTGGTCTGGAGCATAGAGTCCCCATGTTGGTGATGATCAGGTCCAGTATGTTTTCCCCTCTTGTGGGAGTGGTAACAAGTTGTTCCATAGCATTTGAGTTTATAAATTCTAGGAACCTTTGGGCTAGGGTGTTGGAGCTAGAGTAATGCTCCCAGTCTATGTTTGGGTAGTCGAAGTCACCCAGTATAATGGTGTTTGGAGTGATCTTCATATTTTCCAGTGTTCTCAGGAAGGCTGAGTAGGGTTCCTGGGTTTGGGAGGGTGGTCTGTAGCAGGCTATAAACTGGAAGGCAGTTTTACCCACTGTTAGTTGCACATGGATAGTCTCTGATGCTTCGTGCTGTGCCACCAACCTGGAGGTGTGGGCATCTTTGACGAATATTGATACTCCCCCTCCTTTTGTGGTTTGGTCCAAGTTTTGGGGCCGAAAAGCATGGTATGAGGTATAACCTGGTAGTGCTGGGGTGCTCTCGGGAGCCTTGAACCAGGTTTCTGTTACTGCACAGATATCGATGTTCTCCATGCTAAGGAGAGTTTCGAGTGCATGCATCTTGAGGTTTAGACTTCTGGCATTGAGTAGCATTACTCTTAGTTTCTTATCCTTTGTGATACCTATGGAGGTGGGTTTGTCTTTTGAGCCTTCCCTAAAAATGGCACTATGGGGGTAGCAAGAGCCTTTGACAATATCCGAAAGCCCAGTGGTGACAGGTGCAAGCCGTCCCCAGCGAAGCATCGTGGCTTGTCGAGCATGTCATCCCAGGCTGACAGGCATTGGATCCCCTTTGAATGACACCAATACTTAAGCCAATTGTTGAAATTGATCATCTTGTCTTCATATTGTGGCATCATTCTTGGTGAGGGTAAGATACTACTCAAGGTCAGGGTCATACCGGCCTGGGCTACATGCTCAGAGAGCTTCTCTATGTCTCTTGTCATGTAGTCCAGGGAGGTACGTCTCAGCTCATTGACACCAGCATGGACAATGACTGAGTCATATTTGTACTTGCCTTGGAGTGACCTGAGTGCTTGTGTTATGTGGCAGATCCCAGCACCCGACAGGCAGCTCACCATGACCTTCTCCTTGTTCAGCCTGGTGAGCGGGACGTCAGTGTGCCTGACGATAGAGTCACCTATTACAAGTGTATCAGGTGTGTTGTTTAGCCTTAAGGGCTGTGACTGTTCAGCACACTGGCTTTATGAGCTATGTGTTGCACGTGTTTTGTTTTGGGGTAGCGGTGGCTTGGGTGTCTGCTTTGGAGGTCTCTGCTGCTTAGGCAGATTTTTATTTAGAGCCTCCGAGTATGTTTTTGTGTGTTTATGTGTTTGGTTTGCTGTCATGGTAGGTCTATGTGAGACTGGAATTGTAGTGAGTGTGGTTTCCTTCTCCTCCTGACTGGTTTCGCCAGTACTGAGTTGAGAGAGCTTAGCCTCCAGTATGGCTATATGGTTGCATCTCTCACATGTGTTATAATTTGTTGGGAGGAGGAGAGGGTTGTCTGTGTACATGAGGCAGTTGTAACATTGCCTCAAGATCCCCAGATTCACCAGCTGTACCGGAGAGGAGATTGACAACTGACCTTTGGACATGCTAGAATAGTATTGGGAATTCCTTTATAATTGACAAAAAAGGGCCAATGGGGAATGAGATACTCAAGGGGAGTTTGTGAAGGTGTAGTGCTTTTAATATTTTAGTGCTGACTTATATAATTGCTTTAGTGAGCAAGTGCCAGGTAACTTAAATGCAATGTTTTACAGGTAACTTAAATGCAAAAACGACAAACAGTAACTTTCTTTCAAGTGAAACATGGAAATAAGTACAATAAGCAATGATGATTTTATGAGGGATCGAAGTTTCTTACTAGTACTGATCAAGGATGCCTTCCCTTTTTGGGATTTTGCCTTGTCATGTAATAGTTTCCTCCTTCTGTTGTATAGCTTATTTATGGCTGGGGTCCACCAGACTGGTCTCCTGTTCTTGGGGGAGTGAGTCTTTTTTGTACTTGGGATGGCACGATCAATGCATTCCTATAGGTGCTCATAGAGTGCATTTGTAAGGATTCTGAGGTTTGGGTAGCATTTTCCATTAGCCTGGGGACTTTGAAACTTTCCACCTTGGTCTTGAGAAGTGTGAAGTTTGCTTTTGAGAAATTTTTTGTAGTGGTTTCCTTGGCTGGGGGTGGGGTCGGGATGTGGATGTCCATTGTGATAAGTTTATGGTCTGATCTTACCAATGAGGGATTTACCTCTGGTGTGGAACATTGAGCCCCCATGTTGGTGATGACCAAGTCCAATATGTTGTCCCCTCTTGTGGGAGTGGTGACCAGTTGTTCCATGGCATTTGAGTTTATAAACTCCAGGAACCATTGGGCAAAAGAGTTGCGACTTGAATAGTTTTCCCAGTCAATGTTTGGGTAGTTGAAATCCTCCAATATCATGGTGTTTGGTGAGACCTTCATATTCTCCAATGTTCTCAGGAATATCGAGTGGGGAACCTGAGACAAGGTGGGTGATCTGTAGCAGGCTATGAACTGAAAAGCAGTTTTACCTACTGTTAGTTGCACATGGATGGTCTCTGCTGCCTCGTGCAGTGCCACTAACCTGGGGGTGTGGGTATCCTTGATGAAAACAGATACTCCCCAACCTTTAGTTGTCCGGTCCAAGTTCTTGGGCCGAAAGGAATGGTATGAGTTGAATCCTGGTAGTGCTGGAGTGCTCTCTGGAGCCTTGAACCAGGTTTCTGTTACTGCACAGATATCGATTTTCTCCATACTGAGGAGTGCCTCGAGTGCGTGCATCTTGAGGTTTAGACTTCTGGCATTGAGTAGTATTACCCTTAGTTTTTTGTTTCTGGTATTGTCTATGGAGGTGGGTTTGTCTTTTGAGCCTTGACTAAAAAAGGCACTATGGGGGTGGAAAGAGCCTTAGCCAGTATTCGAAAGCCTAAGGGTGACAGGTGCGAGCCGTCCCTGGCGAAGCAACGTGGCTTGTCTAGCATGTCATCCCAGGCTGACAGACACTGGATCCCCTTTGAATGACACCTATAGCTTAGCCAATTGTTAAAATTGATAATTTTGTCTTTATACTGCGGCATCATTCTTGGTGAGGGCAATATGCTACTCAGGGTCAGGGTCATACCGGCCTGTGCTACATGATCAGTGAGCTCCTCTATGTCTCTTTTCATGTAGTGCAGGGAGGTATGTCTCAGGTCATTCACACCAACATGGACAATGACAGAATCATATTTGTACCTGCTGTGGAGTGACCTGAGTGCCTGTGTTATGTGGCGGATCCTGGCTCCCGACAGGCAGCTTACAGTGACATGCACTATGAAATTAAATAAAAAGAGAGCAAACAACCAAACAGGCTGAAAAAACAATAATTTAATAAAACAAACAACAGAGCATAAGCACTTTTGGATCAAGCCCTTCATCAGATGAATACAGAGTATTCATGCAGAGTAAAACTACAATCCACTCTGCTACAGGCCCCATGAAGGCTCATTGACTCTCCAACCTAACACCGCTCTTAAGTATTCAACTGCGGTACCACCTTTAATATTCCTATAAGAAAATTGCAGTCCGGGTCTGAACTGTCTGCAAACAGCTAGAGTTAACTTTGAACCTAACACCAGTCTTAAGTATTCAACTGCGGTACCACCTTTAACATTCCTATAAGAAAAGTGCAGTCTGGGTCTGAACTGTCTGCAAACAGCTACAGTAAACTTTGAACCTAACACCACTCTTAAGTATTCAACTGCGGTACAATCTTTAACATTCCTATAAGAAAAGTGCAGTCCGGGTCTGAACTGTCTGCAAACAGCTACAGTTAACTTTGAACGTAACACCACTCTTAAGTATTCAACTGCGGTACCACCTTTAACATTCCTATAAGAAAAGTGCAGTCTGGGTCTGAACTGTCTGCAAACAGCTACAGTTAACTTTGATCCTAACACCACTCTTAAGTTTTCAACGGCGGTACCACCTTTAACATTCCTATAAGAAAAGTGCAGTCCGGGTCTGAACTGTCTGCAAACAGCTACAGTTAACTTTGAACCTAACACCACTCTTAAGTATTCAACTGCGGTACCACCTTTAACATTCCTATAAGAAAAGTGCAGTCCGGGTCTGAACTGTCTGCAAACAGCTACAGTTAACTTTGAGCATGTATCTAACTGTTTGAGCCAATCTTCATTTTCCCCTGGAGAGCACTGTGCTTTGGCTGTAAGCAGCCCCCCCCCACCCCGCACACCACCACACACATCTTCCACTTTCTCTTATTCCCTTCTGTTAGCAAATAGTATCCATAATTGATCAATACTGTGTGTTTGTTTATTTAAACTATACCACAGTAGCCTACTGATACAAGGTTATCCTGGTTTTCCACCTGAGAAATTAAGACAAGACTTACAGTTTCAGAGCAGTCCTTGGTCAATTGTGATTGTTCTTAACACATACTTGTCTTGCTTTGGCTCATTAGCAGCAGTACAAAGAACTGCCTGCTCACACCCTTGTTCTCCCCTCCCCATCCCTGTTTATTACCTTAAGACAATCCCAGAGTTAATAAATATTACCTGTGGCAGGCACCATTTGTAAAACTACAATCCACTCTGCTACAGGCCCCATGAAGGCTCAGTGTCTCTCCAGTAAGTGTTTTACAACTGTAAATGCCTATTTATGTTGAATTGTATTAGACATTTTACAACTGTATATGTTTATGTTGAATTGTGTTAGACATCTAATATGTTTTATGCTTTATTATTGATGTTACTATGGCATGCACCAAGGTGTTACTAGTATAATAGTATGTATGGTCTATTTGCATAGCTGCACCTTGTTCACTAATGTTATTCATGTAATAGGGTTGTGTGTAGACAGCTCATACTAGTGTCTAAATTATTTCTATAAGTTTGTGCTGTTACTGGTGGATAGAATCACATTAGAGAACCACAACAGATTGCTGCTCGCTATATTTTTATCTGTGGCTGTATAACTGTCTGGGTTTTTGTTTTCTAATGTTCTTCCAATTGGCTCAGTATCTGCATATGCTAAGTAGTGGTTCAGGACATTGTCTTGCATATGGTAGCTATTTGCTCAGTGTGTTTTTTATAATCTTTATAATACATATTTACCATCTCAAAAGTGAGTACTCCTCTCTGTACTCTTCTTTTCTAGACCTAACACCACTCTTAAGTATTCGACTGCGGTACCACCTTTAACATTCCTATAAGAAAAGTGCAGTCCGGGTCTGAACTGTCTGCAAACAGCTACAGTTAACTTTGAGTATGTGTCTAACTGTTTGAGCCAATCTTCATATACTCCTGGAGAGCACTGTGCTTTGGCTGTTAGCAGCCCCACCCCCTGACCACCACCACCACCACACACATCTTCCTCTTTCTCTTATTCCCTTCTGTTAGCAAATAGTATCCATAACTGATCAATACTGTGTGTTTGCTTATTTAAACTATACCACAGTAGCCTACTGATACAAGGTTATCCTGGTTTTCCACCTGAGAAATTAAGACAAGACTTACAGTTTCAGAGCAGTCCTTTGTCAATTGTGATTGTTCTTAACACATACTTGTCTTGCTTTGGCTCATTAGCAGCAGTACAAAGAACTGCCTGCTCACACCCTTGTTCTCCCCTCCACTTCCCTGTTTATTACCTTAAGACAATCCCAGAGTTAATAAATATTACCTGTGGCAGGCACCATTTGTAAAACTACAATCCACTCTGCCACAGGCCCCATGAAGGCTCAGTGTCTCTCCAGTAAGTGTTTTACAACTGTAAATGCCTATTTATGTTGAATTGTATTAGACATTTTACAACTGTATATGTTTATGTTGAATTGTGTTAGACATCTAATATGTTTAATGCTTTATTATCGATGTTACTATGGCATGCACCAAGTTGTTACTAGTATAATAGTATGTATGGTATATTTGCATAGCTGCAACTTGTTCACTAATGTTATTCATGTAATAGTGTTGTGTGTAGACAGCTCATACTAGTGTCTAAATTATTTCTATAAGTTTGTGCTGTTACTGGTGGATAGAATCACATTAGAGAACCACGACAGATTGCTGCCCGCTATATTTTTATCTGTGGCTGCATAACTGTCTGGGTTTTTGTTTTCTAATGTTCTTCCAGTTGGCTCAGTATCTGCATATACTAAGTAGTGGTTCAGGACATTGTCCTACATATGGTAGCTATTTGCTCAGTGTGTTTTTTATAATCTTTATAATATATATTTACCATCTCAAAAGTGCTTACTCCTCTCTGTACTCCTCTTTTCTAGACCTAACACCACTCTTAAGTATTCAACTGCGGTACCACCTTTAACATTCCTATAAGAAAAGTGCAGTCCGGGTCTGAACTGTCTGCAAACAGCTACAGTTAACTTTGAGTATGTGTCTAACTGTTTGAGCCAATCTTCATTTTCCCCTGAAGAGCACTGTGCTTTGGCTGTAAGCAGCCCCCACACCACACACACACATCTTCCACTGTCTCTTATTCCCTTCTGTTAGCAAATAGTATCCATAACTGATCAATACTGTGTGTTTGTTTATTTAAACTATACCACAGTAGCCTACTGATACAAGGGTATCCTGGATTTCCACCTGAGAAATTAAGACAAGACTTACAGTTTCAGAGCAGTCCTAGGTCAATTGTGATTGTTCTTAACACATACTTGTCTTGCTTTTGCTCATTAGCAGCATTACAAAGAACTGCCTGCTCACACCCTTGTTCACCCCTCCCATTCCCTGTTTATTACCTTAAGACAATCCCAGAGTTAATAAATATTACCTGTGGCAGGCACCATTTGTAAAACTACAATCCACTCTGCTACAGGCTCCATCAAGGCTCAGTGTCTCTCCAGTAAGTGTTTTACAACTGTAAATGCCTATTTATTTTGAATTGTATTAGACATTTTACAACTGTATATGTTTATGTTGAATTGTGTTAGACATCTAATATGTTTTATGCTTTATTATTGATGTTACTATGGCATGCACCAAATTGTTACTAGTATAATAGTATGTATGGTCTATTTGCATAGCTGCATCTTGTTCACTAATGTTATTCATGTAATAGTGTTGTGTGTAGACAGCTCATACTAGTGTCTAAATTATTTCTATAAGTTTGTGCTGTTACTGGTGGATAGAATCACATTAGAGAACCACGACAGATTGCTGCTCGCTATATTTTTATCTGTGGCTGCATAACTGTCTGGGTTTTTGTTTTCTAATGTTCTTCCAATTGGCTCAGTATCTGCATTTACTAAGTAGTGGTTCAGGACATTGTCTTGCATATGGTAGATATTTGCTCAGTGTGTTTTTTATAATCTTTATAATATATATTTACCATCTCAAAAGTGCTTACTCCTTTCTGTACTCTTCTTTTCTAGACCTAACACCACTCTTAAGTATTCAACTGCGGTACCACCTTTAACATTCCTATAAGAAAAGTGCAATCCGGGTCTGAACTGTCTGTAAACAGCTACAGTTAACTTTGAGTATGTGTCTAACTGTTTGAGCCAATCTTCATTTTCCCCTGGAGAGCACTGTGCTTTGGCTGTAAGCAGCCACCCCCCCACCACCACCACCACACACATCTTCCACTTTCTCTTATTCCCTTCTGTTAGCAAATAGTATCCATAACTGATCAATACTGTGTGTTTGTTTATTTAAACTATACCACAGTAGCCTAGTGATACAAGGTTATCCTGGTTTTACACCTGAGAAATTAAGACAAGACTTACAGTTTCAGAGCAGTCCTTGGTCAATTGTGATTGTTCTTAACAAATACTTGTCTTGCTTTGGCTCATTAGCAGCAGTACAAAGAACTGCCTGCTCACACCCTTGTTCTCCCCTCCCCTTCCCTGTTTATTACCTTAAGACAATCCCAGAGTTAATAAATATTACCTGTGGCAGGCACCATTCGTAAAACTACAATACACTCTGCTACTGGCCCCATGAATGCTCAGTGTCTCTCCAGTAAGTGTTTTACAACTGTAAATGCCTATTTATGTTGAATTGTATTAGACATTTTACAACTGTATATGTTTATGTTGAATTGTGTTAGACATCTAATATGTTTTATGCTTTATTATTGATGTTACTATGGCATGCACCAAGTTGTTACTAGTATAATAGTATGTATGGTCTATTTGCATAGCTGCACCTTGTTCACTAATGTTATTCATGTAATAGTGTTGTGTGTAGACAGCTCATACTAGTGTTTAAATTATTTCTATAAGTTTGTGCTGTTACTGGTGGATAGAATCACATTAGAGAACGACAACAGATTGCTGCTCGCTATATTTTTATCTGTGGCTGCATAACTGTCTAGGTTTTTGTTTTCTAATGTTCTTCCAGTTGGCTCAGTATCTGCATATACTAAGTAGTGGTTCAGGACATTGTCTTGCATATGGTAGCTATTTGCTCAGTGTGTTTTTTATAATCTTTATAATATATATTTACCATCTCAAAAGTGCTTACTCCTCTCTGTACTCCTTTTTCTAGACCTAACACCACTCTTAAGTATTCAACTACGGTACCACCTTTAACATTCCTATAAGAAAAGTCAGTCCGGGTCGGAACTGTCTGCAAACAGCTACAGTTAACTTTGAGTGTGTGTCTAACTGTTTGAGCCAATCTTCATTTTCCCCTGGAGAGCACTGTGCTTTGCCTGTAAGCAGCCCCCACACCACCACCACACACATCGTCCACTTTCTCTTATTCCCTTCTGTTAGCAAATAGTATCCATATCTGATCAATACAGTGTGTTTGTTTATTTAAACTATACCACAGTAGCCTACTGATACAAGGTTATCCTGGTTTTCCACCTGAGAAATTAAGACAAGACTTACAGTTTCAGAGCAGTCCTTGGTCAATTGTGATTGTTCTTAACACATACTTGTCTTGCTTTGGCTCATTAGCAGCAGTACAAAGAACTGCCTGCTCACACCCTTGTTCTCCCCTCCCCTTCCCTGTTTATTACCTTAAGACAATCCCAGAGTTAATAAATATTACCTGTGGCAGGCACCATTTGTAAAGCTACAATCCACTCTGCTACAGGCCCCATGAAGGCTCAGTGTCTCTCCAGTAAGTGTTTTACAACTGTAAATGCCTATTTTTGTTGAATTGTATTAGACATTTTACAACTGTATATGTTTATGTTGAATTGTTTCAGACATCTAATATGTTTTATGCTTTATTATTGATGTTACTATGGCATGCACCAAATCATTACTAGTATAATATTATGTATGGTCTATTTGCATAGCTGCACCTTGTTCACTAATGTTATTCATGTAATAGTGTTGTGTGTAGACAGCTCATACTAGTGTCTAAATTATTTCTATAAGTTTGTGCTATTACTGGTGGATAGAATCACATTAGAGAACCACGACAGATTGCTGCTCGCTATATTTTTATCTGTGGCTGCATAACTGTCTGGGTTTTTGTTTTCTAATGTTCTTCCAATCGGCTCAGTATCTGCATTTACTAAGTAGTGGTTCAGGACATTGTCCTGCATATGGTAGCTATTTGCTCAGTGTGTTTTTTATAATCTTCATAATATATATTTACCATCTCAAAAGTGCTTACTCCTCTCTGTACTCTTCTTTTCTAGACCTAACACCACTCTTAAGTGTTCAACTGCGGTACCACCTTTAACATTCCTATTAGAAAAGTGCAGTCTGGGTCTGAACTGTCTGTAAACAGCTACAGTTAACTTTGAGTATGTGTCTAACTGTTTGAGCCAATCTTCATTTTCCCCTGGAGAGCACTGTGCTTTGGCTGTAAGCAGCAACCCCCCCACACCACCACCACACACATCTTCCACTTTCTCTTATTCCCTTCTGTTAGCAAATAGTATCCATAACTGATCAATACTGTGTGTTTGTTTATTTAAACTATACCACAGTAGCCTAGTGATACAAGGTTATCCTGGTTTTACACCTGAGAAATTAAGACAAGACTTACAGTTTCAGAGCAGTTCTTGGTCAATTGTGATTGTTCTTAACAAATACTTGTCTTGCTTTGGCTCATTAGCAGCAGTACAAACAACTGCCTGCTCACACCTTTGGTTCTCCCCTCCCCTTCCCTATTTATTACCTTAAGACAATCCAAGAGTTAATAAATATTACCGGTGGCAGGCACCATTTGTAAAACTACAATCCACTCTGCTACAGGCCCCATGAAGGCTCAGTGTCTCTCCAGTAAGTGTTTTACAACTGTAAATGCCTATTTATGTTGAATTGTATTAGACATTTTACAACTGTATATGTTTATGTTGAATTGTGTTAGACATCTAATATGTTTTATGCTTTATTATTGATGTTACTATGGCATGCACCAAGTTGTTACTAGTATAATAGTATGTATGGTCTGTTTGCATAGCTGCACCTTGTTCACTAATGTTATTCATGTAATAGTGTTATGTGTAGACAGCTCATACTAGTGTTTAAATTATTTGTATAAGTTTGTGCTGTTACTGGTGGATAGAATCACATTAGAGAACCACGACAGATTGCAGCTCCCTATATTTTTTTCTGTGGCTGCATAACTGTCTAGGTTTTTTGTTTTCTAATGTTTTTCCAGTTGGCTCAGTATCTGCGTATACTAAGTAGTGGTTCAGGACATTGTCCTGCATATGGTAGCTATTTGCTCAGTGTGTTTTTTATAATCTTTATAATATATATTTACCATCACAAAAGTGCTTACTCCTCTCTGTACTCCTCTTTTCTAGACCTAACACCACTCTTAAGTATTAAACTGTGGTACCACCTTTAACAGTCCTATAAGAAAAGTGCAGTCCGGGTCTGAACTGTCTTCAAACAGTTACAGTTAACTTTGAGTATGTGTCTAACTGTTTGAGCCAATCTTCATTTTCCCCTGGAGAGCACTGTGCTTTGGCTGTAAGCTGCCCCCACACTACCACACACACATCTTCCACTTTCTCTTATTCCCTTCTGTTAGCAAATAGTATCCATAACTGATCAATACTGTGTGTTTGTTTATTTAAACTATAACACAGTAGCCTACTGATACAAGGTTATCCTGGTTTTCCACCTGAGAAATTAAGACAAGACTTACAGTTTCAGAGCAGTCCTTGGTCAATTGTGATTGTTCTTAACACATACCTGTCTTGCTTTGGTTCATTAGCAGCAGTACAAAGAACTGCCTGCTCACACCCTTGTTCTCCCCTCCCCTTCCCTGTTTATTACCTTAAGACAATCCCAGAGTTAATAAATATTACCTGTGGCAGGCACCATTTGTAAAACTACAATCCACTCTGCTACAGGCCCCATGAAGGCTCAGTGTCTCTCCAGTAAGTGTTTTACAACTGTAAATGCCTATTTATTTTGAATTGTATTAGACATTTTACAACTGTATATGTTTATGTTGAATTGTGTTTGACATCTAATATGTTTTATGCTTTATTATTGATGTTACTATGGCATGCACCAAATTGTTACTAGTATAATAGTATGTATGGTCTATTTGCATAGCTGCACCTTGTTCACTAATGTTATTCATGTAATAGTGTTGTGTGTAGACAGCTCATACTAGTGTCTAAATTATTTCTATAAGTTTGTGCTGTTACTGGTGGATAGAATCACATTAGAGAACCACGACAGATTGCTGCTCGCTATATTTTTATCTGTGGCTGCATAACTGTCTGGGTTTTTGTTTTCTAATGTTCTTCCAATTGGCTCAGTATCTGCATTTACTAAGTAGTGGTTCAGGACATTGTCCTGCATATGGTAGCTATTTGCTCAGTGTGTTTTTTATAATCTTTATAATATATATTTACCATCTCAAAAGTGCTTACTCCTTTCTGTACTCTTCTTTTCTAGACCTAACACCACTCTTAAGTGTTCAACTGCGGTACCACCTTTAACATTCCTATAAGAAAAGTGCAGTCTGGGTCTGAACTGTCTGTAAACAGCTACAGTTAACTTTGAGTATGTGTCTAACTGTTTGAGCCAATCTTCATTTTCCCCTGGAGAGCACTGTGCTTTGGCTGTAAGCAGCCACCCCCCCACCACCACCACCACACACATCTTCCACTTTCTCTTATTCCCTTCTGTTAGCAAATAGTATCCATAACTGATCAATACTGTGTGTTTGTTTATTTAAACTATACCACAGTAGCCTAGTGATACAAGGTTATCCTGGTTTTACACCTGAGAAATTAAGACAAGACTTACAGTTTCAGAGCAGTTCTTGGTCAATTGTGATTGTTCTTAACAAATACTTGTCTTGCTTTGGCTCATTAGCAGCAGTACAAACAACTGCCTGTTCAAACCATTGTTCACCCCTCCCCTTCCCTATTTATTACCTTAAGACAATCCAAGAGTTAATAAATATTACCTGTGGCAGGCACCATTTGTAAAACTACAATCCACTCTGCTACAGGCCCCATGAAGGCTCAGTGTCTCTCCAGTAAGAGTTTTACAGCTGTAAATGCCTATTTATGTTGAATTGTATTAGACATTTTACAACTGTATATGTTTATGTTGAATTGTGTTAGACATCTAATATGTTTTATGCTTTATTATTGATGTTACTATGGCATGCACCAAGTTGTTACTAGTATAATAGTATGTATGGTCTGTTTGCATAGCTGCACCTTGTTCACTAATGTTATTCATGTAATAGTGTTGTGTGTAGACAGCTCATACTAGTGTTTAAATTATTTGTATAAGTTTGTGCTGTTACTGGTGGATAGAATCACATTAGAGAACCACGACAGATTGCAGCTCCCTATATTTTTTTCTGTGGCTGCATAACTGTCTGGGTTTTTGTTTTCTAATGTTCTTCCAGTTGGCTCAGTATCTGCATATACTAAGTAGTGGTTCAGGACATTGTCCTGCATATGGTAGCTATTTGCTCAGTGTGTTTTTTATAATCTTTATAATATATATTTACCATCTCAAAAGTGCTTACTCCTCCCTGTACTCCTCTTTTCTAGACCTAACACCACTCTTAAGTATTCAACTGTGGTACCACCTTTAACAGTCCTATAAGAAAAGTGCAGTCCGGGTCCGCACTGTCTGCAAACAGTTACAGTTAACTTTGAGTATGTGTCTAACTGTTTGAGCCAATCTTCATTTTCCCCTGGAGAGCACTGTGCTTTGGCTGTAAGCAGCCCCCACACCACCACACACACATCTTCCACTTTCTCTTATTCCCTTCTGTTAGCAAATAGTATCCATAACTGATCAATACTGTGTGTTTGTTGATTTAAACTATACCACAGTAGCCTACTGATACAAGGTTATCCAGGTTTTCCACCTGAGAAATTAAGACAAGACTTACAGTTTCAGAGCAGTCTTTGGTCAATTGTGATTGTTCTTAACACATACTTGTCTTGCTTTGGCTCAGCAGCAGCAGTACAAAGAACTGACTGCTCACACCCTTGTTCTCCCTCCCTTCCTGTTTATTACCTTAAGACAATCCCAGAGTTAATAAATATTACCTGTGGCAGGCACCATTTGTAAAACTACAATCCACTCTGCTACAGGCCCCATGAAGGCTCAGTGTCTCTCCAGTAAGTGTTTTACAACTGTAAATGCCTATTTATATTGAATTGTATTAGACATTTTACAACTGTATATGTTTATGTTGAATTGTGTTAGACATCTAATATGTTTTATGCTTTATTATTGATGTTACTATGGCATGCACCAAATTGTTACTAGTATAATAGT
Source organism: Protopterus annectens (assembly GCF_019279795.1). Classification (NCBI taxonomy): domain Eukaryota; kingdom Metazoa; phylum Chordata; order Ceratodontiformes; family Protopteridae; genus Protopterus; species Protopterus annectens. The sequence goes on along the minus strand of NC_056739.1, from coordinate 641,143,442 downwards.
ATGTATGGTCTATTTGCATAGCTGCTCCTTGTTCACTAATGTTATTCATGTAATAGTGTTGTGTGTAGACAGCTCATACTAGTGTCTAAATTATTTCTATAAGTTTGTGCTGTTACTGGTGGATAGAATCACATTAGAGAACCACAACAGATTGCTGCTCGCTATATTTTTAGCTGTGGCTGCATAACTGTCTTGGATTTTGTTTTCTAATGTTCTTCCAATTGGCTCAGTTTCTGCATATACTAACTAGTGGTTCAGGACATTGTCCTGCATATGGTAGCTATTTGCTCAGTGTGTTTTTTATAATATTTATAATATATATTTACCATCTCAAAAGTGCTTACTCCTCTCTGTTCTCTTCTTTTCTAGACCTAACACCACTCTTAAGTATTCAACTGCGGTACCACCTTTAACATTCCTATAAGAAAAGTGCAGCCCAGGTCTGAACTGTCTGCAAACAGCTACAGTTAACTTTGAGTGTGTGTCTAACTGTTTGAGCCAATCTTCATTTTCCCCTGGAGAGCACTGTGCTTTGCCTGTAAGCAGCTCCCCCCCCACTACCACCACCACCACCACACACATCTTCCACTTTCTCTTATTCCCTTCTGTTAGCAAATAGTATCCATAACTGATCAATACTGTGTGTTTGTTTATTTAAACTATACCACAGTAGCCTACTGATACAAGGTTATCCTGGTTTTCCACCTGAGAAATTAAGGCAAGACTTACAGTTTCAGAGCAGTCCTTGGTCAATTGTGATTGTTCTTAACACATACTTGTCTTGCTTTGGCTCATTAGCAGCAGTACAAAGAACTGCCTGCTCACACCCTTGTTCTCCCCTCCCCTTCCCTGTTTATTACCTTAAGACAATCCCAGAGTTAATAAAAATTACCTGTGGCAGGCACCATTTGTAAAGCTACAATCCACTCTGCTACAGGCCCCATGAAGGCTCAGTGTCTCTCCAGTAAGTGTTTTACAACTGTAAATGCCTATTTTTGTTGAATTGTATTAGACATTTTACAACTGTATATGTTTATGTTGAATTGTGTCAGACTTCTAATATGTTTTATGCTTTATTATTGATGTTACTATGGCATGCACCAAATCGTTACTAGTATAATAGTATGTATGGTCTATTTGCATAGCTGCACCTTGTTCACTAATGTTATTCATGTAATAGTGTTGTGTGTAGACAGCTCATACTAGTGTCTAAATTATTTCTATAAGTTTGTGCTGCTACTGGTGGATAGAATCACATTAGAGAACCACGACAGATTGCTGCTCGCTATATTTTTATCTGTGGCTGCATAACTGTCTGGGTTTTTGTTTTCTAATGTTCTTCCAATTGGCTCAGTATCTGCATTTACTAAGTAGTGGTTCAGGACATTGTCCTGCATATGGTAGCTATTTGCTCAGTGTGTTTTTTATAATCTTTATAATATATATTTACCATCTCAAAAGTGCTTACTCCTCTCTGTACTCCTCTTTTCTAGACCTAACACCACTCTTAAGTATTCAACTGTGGTACCACCTTTAACATTCCTATAAGAAAAGTGCAGTCCGGGTCCGAACTGTCTGCAAACAGTTACAGTTAACTTTGAGTATGTGTCTAACTGTTTGAGCCAATCTTCATTTTCCCCTGGAGAGCACTGTGCTTTGGCTGTAAGCAGCCCCCACACCACCACACACACATCTTCCACTTTCTCTTATTCCGTTCTGTTAGCAAATAGTATCCATAACTGATCAATACTGTGTGTTTGTTGATTTAAACTATACCACAGTAGCCTACTGATACAAGGTTATCCAGGTTTTCCACCTGAGAAATTAAGACAAGACTTACAGTTTCAGAGCAGTCCTTGGTCAATTGTGATTGTTCTTAACACATACTTGTCTTGCTTTGGCTCAGCAGCAGCAGTACAAAGAACTGCCTGCTCACACCCTTGTTCTCCCCTCCCCTTCCCTGTTTATTACCTTAAGACAATCCCAGAGTTAATAAATATTACCTGTGGCAGGCACCATTTGTAAAACTACAATCCACTCTGCTACAGGCCCCATGAAGGCTCAGTGTCTCTCCAGTAAGTGTTTTACAACTGTAAATGCCTATTTATGTTGAATTGTATTAGACATTTTACAACTGTATATGTTTATGTTGAATTGTGTTAGACATCTAATATGTTTTATGCTTTATTATTGATGTTACTATGGCATGCACCAAATTGTTACTAGTATAATAGTATGTATGGTCTATTTGCATAGCTGCTCGTTGTTCACTAATGTTATTCATGTAATAGTGTTGTGTGTAGACAGCTCATACTAGTGTCTAAATGATTTCTATAAGTTTGTGCTGTTACTGGTGGATAGAATCACATTAGAGAAACACGACAGATTGCTGCTCGCTATATTTTTAGCTGTGGCTGCATAACTGTCTTGGATTTTGTTTTCTAATGTTCTTCCAATTGGCTCAGTTTCTGCATATACTAACTAGTGGTTCAGGACATTGTCCTGCATATGGTAGCTATTTGCTCAGTGTGTTTTTTATAATCTTTATAATATATATTTACCTTCTCAAAAGTGCGTACTCCTCTCTGTACTCTTCTTTTCTAGACCTAACACAACTCTTAAGTATTCAACTGCGGTACCACCTTTAACATTCCTATAAGAAAAGTGCAGTCCGGGTGTGAACTGTCTGCAAACAGCTACAGTTAACATTGAGTATGTGTCTGTTTGAGCCAATCTTCATTTTCCCCTGGAGAGCACTGTGCTTTGGCTGTAAGCAGCCCCCACACCACCACCACACACACCTACCACTTTCTCTTATTCCCTTCTGTTAGCAAATAGTATCCATAACTCATCAATACTGTATGTTTGTTTATTTAAACTATACCACAGTACCCTACTGATACAAGGTTATCCTGGTTTTCCACCTGAGTAATTAAGACAAGACTTACAGTTTCAGATCAGTCATTGGTCAGTTGTGATTGTTCTTAACACATACTTGTCTTGCTTTGGCTTATTAGCAGCAGTACAAAGAACTGCCTGCTCACACCCTTGTTCTCCCCTCCCTTTCCCTGTTTATTACGTTAAGACAATCCCAGAGTTAATAAATATTATCTGTTTCAGTCACCATTTATAAAACTACAATCCACTCTGCTACAGGCCCCATGAAGGCTCAGTGTCTCTCCAGTAAGTGTTTTACAACTGTAAATGCCTATTTATGTTGAATTGTATTAGACATTTTACAACTGTATATGTTTATGTTGAATTGTGTTAGACATCTAATATGTTTTATGCTTTATTATTGATGTTACTTTGGCATGCACCAAGTTGTAACTAGTATAATAGTATGTATGGTTTATTTGCATAGCTACACCTTGTTCACTAAGGTTATTCATGTAATAGTGTTGTGTGTAGACAGTTCATACTAGTGTCTAAATTATTGGTATAAGTTTGTGCTGTTACTGGTGGATAGAATCACATTAGAGAACCACGACAGATTGCTGCTCGCTATATTTTTATCTGTGGCTGCATAACTGTCTGTGTTTTTGTTTTCTACTGTTCTTCCAATTGGCTCAGTATCTGCATATACTAAGTAGTGGTTCAGGACATTGTCTTGCATATGGTAGCGATTTGCTCAGTGTGTTTTTTATAATCTTTATAATATATATTTACCATCTCAAAAGTGCTTACTCCTCTCTGTACTCCTTTTTTCTAGACCTAACACCACTCTTAAGTATTCAACTGCGGTACCACCTTTAACATTCCTATAAGAAAAGTGAGGTCCATGTCTGAACTGTCTGCAAACAGCTACAGTTAACTTTGAGTATGTGTCTAACTGTTTGAGCCAATCTTTATTTTCCCCTGGAGAGTACTGTGCTTTGGCTGTAAGCAGCCCCCACACCACCACCACACACGTCCTCCACTTTCTCTTATTCCCTTCTGTTAGCAAATAGTATCCATAACTGATAAATACTGTGTGTTTGTTTATTTAAACTATACCACAGTTGCCTACTGATACAAGGTTATCCTGGTTTTCCACCTGAGAAATTAAGACAAGACTTACAGTTTCAGAGCAGTCCTTGGTCAATTGTGATTGTTCTTAAGACATACTTGTCTTTCTTTGGCTCATTAGCAGCAGTACAAACAACTGCCTGCTCACACCCTTGTTCTCCCCTCCCCTTCCCTGTTTATTACCTTAAGACAATCCCAGAGTTAATAAATATTACCTGTGGCAGGTACCATTTGTAAAACTACAATCCACTCTGCTACAGGCCCCATGAAAGCTCAGTGTTTTTGCAGTAAGTGTTTTACAACTGTAAATGCCTATTTATGTTGTATTGTATTAGACATTGTACAACTGTATATGTTTATGTTGAATTGTGTTAGACATCTAATATGTTTTATGCTTTATTATTGATGTTACTATGGCATACACCAAGTTGTTACTAGTATAATAGTATGTATGGTTTATTTGCATAGCTGCACCTTGTTCACTAATGTTATTCATGTAATAGTGTTGTGTGTAGACAGCTCATACTAGTGTCTTAATTATTTGTATAAGTTTGTGCTGTTACTGGTGGATAGAATCACATTAGAGAACCACGACAGATTGCTGCTCGCTATATTTTTATCTGTGGCTGCATAACTGTCTGTGTTTTTGTTTTCTAATGTTCTTCCAATTGACTCAGTATCTGCATATACTAAGTAGTGGTTCAGGACATTGTCTTGCCTATGGTAGCTATTTGCTCAGTATGTTTTTTATAATCTTCATATTATATATTTACCATCTCAAAAGTGCTTACTCCTCTCTGTACTCCTCTTTTCTAGACCTAACACCACTCTTAAGTATTCAACTGCGGTACCACCTTTAACATTCCTATAAGATAAGTGCAGTCCGGGTCTGAACTGTCTGCAAACAGCTACAGTTAACTTTGAGTATGTGTCTAACTGTTTGAGCCAATCTTCATTTTCCCCTGGAGTGCACTGTGCTTTGGCTGTAAACAGCCACCCCCCCCACCACCACCAAGACACACATCTTCCACTTTCTCTTATTCCCTTCTGTTAGCAAATAGTATCCATAACTGATCAAAACTGTTTGTTTGTTTATTTAAACTATACCACAGTAGCCTACTGATACAAGGTTATCCTGGTTTTCCACCTGAGAAATTAAGACAAGACTTACAGTTTCAGAGCAGTCCTTGGTCATTTGTGATTGTTCTTAACACATACTTGTCTTGCTTTGGCTCATTAGCAGCAGTACAAAGAACTGCCTGCTCACACCCTTGTTCTCCCCTCCCCTTCCCTCTTTATTACCTTAAGACAATCACAGAGTTAATAAATATTACCTGTGGCAGGCACCATTTGTAAAACTACAATCCACTCTGCTACAGGCCCCATGAAGGCTCAGTGTCTCTCCAGTAAGTGTTTTACAACTGTAAATGCCTATTTATGTTGAATTGTATTAGACATTTTACAACTGTATATATTTATGTTGAATTGTGTTAGACATCTAATATGTTTTATGCTTTATTATTGATGTTACTATGGCATGCACCAAGTTGTTACTAGTATAATAGTATGTATGGTTTATTTGCATAGCTGCACCTTGTTCACTAATGTTATTCATGTAATAGTGTTGTGTGTAGACAGCTCATACTAGTGTCTAAATTATTTGTATATGTTAGTGCTGTTGCTGGTGGATAGAATCACATTAGAGAACCACGACAGATTGCTGCTCGCTATATTTTTATCTGTGGCTGCATAACTGTCTGTGTTTTTGTTTTCTAATGTTCTTCCAATTGGCTCAGTATCTGCATATACTAAGTAGTGGTTCATGACATTGTCCTGCATATGGTAGCTATTTGCTCAGTGCGTTTTTTATAATCTTTATAGTATATATTTTCCATCTCAAAAGTGCTTACTCCTCTCTGTAATCTTCTTTTCTAGACCTAACACCACTCTTAAGTATTCAACTGCTGTATGACCTTTAACATTCCTATAAGAAAAGTGCAGTCCGGGTCTGAACTGTCTGCAAACAGCTACAGTTAACTTTGAGTATGTGTCTAACTGTTTGAGCCAATCTTCATTTTCCCCTGGAGAGCACTGTGCTTTGGCTGTAAGCAGCCCCCCCCACCACCACCACCACACACATCTTCCACTTTCTCTTATTCCCTTTTGTTAGAAATAGTATCCATAACTGATCAATACTGTGTGTTTGTTTATTTAAACTATACCACAGTAGCCTACTGATACAAGGTTATCCTGGTTATCCACCTGAGAAATTAAGACAAGACTTACAGTTTCAGAGCAGTCATTGGTCAATTGTGATTGTTCTTAACACATACTTGTCTTGCTTTGGCTCATTAGCAGCAGTACAAAGAACTGCCTGCTCACACCCTTGTTCTCCCCTCCCTTCCCTGTTTTTTCCTGGTTTTATTACCTTAAAAGAAAAAAAATTTCCCCCCAAAGGGAGGGTTTTTTTAATTTTTTTAAATTTTT